>NC_073693.1:281278498-281345912 GCF_029784155.1 Uranotaenia lowii | reverse complement strand
CAGATTGATGAAATTCTGAATCTAAAACTTGGATTATAAAATTAAAACTGGAGTAGAAATAAATATCTTATTCTAAAATAAAATATACATAAATATCTGGTTGGGATTTGTTTCAGTTATTATTCTGGTATGATCTCCTTATCGGGCTAGTGCTTGAGATTTTTTATCAAGTTTAGAAATCTGAAAGTTATAAACTATATAAACAAGCTAAAGAAGAATATGAACCATTTCTTTGCAAGAGAACTAATGCTGATTGTGGAATTCTAATTTTTAGATTATTTTTTTATGTGCATAAGCTTTTTATTCTTTTATATAAGTTTTGTAATAATACTTGATTTTGATTCTAAACTCATGATTCGTTTTTGATTTCGAAAATATTTTGAAATAAACACGAAAAACCCGATCAAAGAATCTCGAAGCTGACATGCGACAGCAATATTTTTGTTCCATGACGATTGAGACTTCATTGTAAACTATCTATTATATTAATTGATTCATTGAATTGAAATCGTAATCTGGCCTCAAAATAATTTTTGTGTAACCATAAGTTTTTTTGTGTTTAAGTGTGGAAAGTGTTGATAACGCTTAAAGCATTATTAAAATTGTTTGATTTTGATAACGATTCAAAGTGGCAAGACAAATACAAAAAACATCATTTTCTTTTGAGAACGTTCCAAAATAAACGTTTAAACAAGAGAGGAAAATGAAACTATTTAAATAAACCCAGAAATTTAAGTTTCAAAATAAATTTTATGTTATCATTAGGAATAAACAAATTTAAATATTTAATTTAAAAGTTTTTAAATAGAAAAAGTTTCAATAGAAAAAATATACAACAAGAAAAAAAATATTTTTTCACTTTTATTTTATGCATATCTGTTGTGATTTTGTTGCTTGCTGAAACAAAACCAGAAGCCTTTCAACAATGTTGAATTAGACGTTAGACTGAGTCGATTTGGGTGAATTTTTGAATTTCTCAAACCTTGGGGTCTTCGTTTTGGTTCAAAACTCATCCATGATTTTTTTGCAGAATTTTTAATTAACCTTACATGAGTAAATTTGAATTATAATGTTTGTATGAGAAAATTGAATATTTTGTACTGAAAAATCAACATCATTTTTGTTTCATCTATGGAACCGAGATAGCTGATGGTTTTCGTGCCAATTTATGAATCTCCTAAAGAAAATTTTCCTCTAAACAACTTTGTCCAAGACCGAACCTTCGAATCTAATTAGACGAACAAGTTATTAGGTGTTGAATTGGGACATTTCTATTGGCATTGATGAGCAATAAATTCATTTGACATCCCTGCTGGGGCCCAGCGAGGAATTGAATAGCTACTTTTCACGCAATACCTCGCTACAGCGTTGCCAAATATATAGATTTTTCTGTAATCATTCAGATTTTTTTTTAATTTTCCCAACCAAGAATTTTTATACATTTTTTTGTTACAGATAATTTGAAATTTTTATCGATCATAAACAGATTTCCATCAAATCAAAATGTTTCAAGATATTTTAGTGATACTTTGAGTTAATCGGAAATAATTCAATTAAATGATCCACCTTTCCAGCCAACCTTAATTGTTACACTTGCAAATTTGAAATGTTTTCAGATCATACATCGATACCGTAACGGCGCTTACAACGACAAGAAAAGGTTCGAAAACAATTTTGAAACCTGTGCTTGAGAATCAGGTACAAAAAACAAACGTTACATTACACGAAAGGCAAACTTCAATGCTAGTTAAATATCATTGACTTATTTAAGCGACTTTGGACAGTTTTCTCGCAATAGAAATTGATGAACAAAGGTACTCTAACAACAAACACCAAAAATGTCAAATACTTATGTCCATCAATCTTATGTTGTACTGAGTTATATTCACATACATTGAATATAACTCAGTACAAAAACTGTCTTAAAACGAAGACTTTTGACACAATTTTCTAATCCCAATTGAGTGTTAAACCCAGGAAGGATACAATTCGATATTATATTTAGCGAAAGATATCAAAACTTTACGTGACCTTATATTGCCCGTTGCACTGAAAGATGGATTACGTGAAATTTTTTCATACGAAGTAAAACTAAAAAGTGATTCGGTGTATCACAATGACAGGATTAAACTGATTGGAAAATCCGCAGTCCGGAGAAACCAGGAGCGCAGTTCAAATTAGTGAGCTAGGCGTTATAAAAAGGTCATCGTAGTACAGCGTTAGCATCCTGAATGAAAATTTTAGATATAGATTTCAATACAGATTTTAGGGATTTTATACAGATTTAATGGACTTTTTCCTCAAAAAAAAAAAAAAAAAAGATTTTAATATGATGATTTTAACGCTGCTTCGCAAGGCCCAGCAGTGATGTCAATTGAATTATTGATTTTCAATGTCGAAATAGCTAATAACTTTTTTGCATAATTAGAAACGAAGTTACGGTCCTCGATAAAGTTGTTCAGCGAAAACTTTCCTTCAGAAAATTTATAAATTGGCACAAAAACTATCAGCAGACTCGGTTTCACCGGAGATAAAAAAAATGATATTGATTTTTCAGTACAAAATATTCTATTCAGAAATTTAAAAATGACCCAAATCGACTCAGTCTAATGATCATATTAAAAACTGATATAAATTAAGTATGGTTGTATAATTTTTTTTATTAAAATAATTTGAGATAATTCAACGTCCTACGAGTACTAAATTATAACTCAATGTGATAGAAAAAATTGAATTTCAAAATATTTCATCTTGGTATAGTATTATTTTTTCCATTCTGATCGGGCGAGTTACTCAACACAAGCTATTTAGTGAAATTCGGTCCAGGGGATTGAAAGTTACATCTGTTTTAGTTTGGCCGTCTTTTTTCAACCTCAAGCCAAATGATTAGTGAACTCGTTCATTCAACAATCACTCCTACGGAGTGGACAATTTTGGAAATTCAAATGCACATGAAATTATTCTAAGTTTTCATAGAAATTCCAGCGTTTGCTGGTATTTTGTAACGATGTTTTGAGGCTTGCACAGCGCGTGATGTGACATGTATAATATTTGAAAGTTTTGAAAAAAGGACATTATTGAGGTAAAAACGCAACACTTTGTTTTGTAAATAACTTCTGCATGCATGAATGAAAATTGATTAAATTTTCAGTAAAGCTTCTTACTAGTGTAATGTTAACCAGTGCATATTTTTGTGACGTTCTGTCAAGTGGTTTTTGATATATCGTCCAATACAGAAGGTCTTTGAATACATTTTTTGAGCAGATTCGAGAAAAATTCTGGCAAGTCCCTATGGGAGACTCAAAAATATCAACTGTAAATCAATTATTCTTCAAAAGTTAATATGGTAAATCGTGTAAGGAGTCCTAGAGGATGTAAAAGTGTGCTAATTTATTCTAATTTTCAGTATTCATGACGTGAAGATGATTGATTCAAGCGCAAATCAAAAATTTTGATTGGGGAAGTGACAAAAAAAAATTTTTTTTTTTCTAGTTCATTCAGCTGACTAATAATCATGCCTGACTACATTTCTGAAAGAAAAAAGCTACCCACCGTAAAAATTAACAAAATACGGTGGTAACATATTTAGAAAAATTACGTAAAGGAAAGCAAAACGAACTTTTAGTAAGTGCCTGGCAGCCTGCCAGTGGCTGGTTTCCAACCAGAAACTTTTCGTTGACTAGGTTCGCCTGGATGTTCCGGAAAAGATCAAAGAGAAAAAAATGTGAAAATATGATATTGAGCATTTTAAGTTGGCTGGCGATCTGTGAAAGCTGCAAAACAATCAGTATTACATAACTATTGACCCAATGAATGGCTATATATACAAAGAAGCCTCCAAATGCTACTTTTCTCTGAATAATTCTTTCATAAATCCTTTAAAGTTGTCACTGTGTTTTGGTTGGATATGGAATGGTGCAGCTGTTCAAAAACAGAGGTGGAGTGATTAAAAGTAAAAAATATTCATTTCTATCGAAAGACCACAATCTGCTGAAATTGTCAGAAATTGTATCAAATTAACAGTTTTGAGAAGTTTCGAAAGTCAAGGTTTATAAATAAAAAAAACTAAAAAAAGGCTTAGTTTGGAAGTAGGATTGTTCATTGTATGCATTATAGATGGCGCACGTGGCACCGAAAAATTAAAGTCTATTATCTTCTTCATTGGACGCTATCTAAAAATGCACTTGACAGAACGTCACAAAAATTTGTACATGTAAACATAACAGTACATACTTGGTAGCATCACTGAAAATTTCATCAATTTCCATTCATGTATTTAAAAGTTATTCAAAAAACAAAGAGTTGCTTTTTTTCGAATTAATGTTTTTCAAAAAGCTCATTTTTCCGAAATTTTCGTCCGATTTCACTGTTCAAGTTTTCAAACGAAACCAGAATATCCCCAAGAAGTTCCAGTTACATCTCCTGGAAAAAGACAAACACCCTGGAGCAGAAAGGCGGCTTCTATAAGCCTCTTACACAACTTTTCCCATTGTTTTATAATTCTTTTAAAGTCATTTCTCATCTCATCAAGGGTGACTTTATGACATTGTCCGTTATTTTGACGAAAGCTTTCCAATATCTCCAGCTGTTTATTAACACCACGGAGCGCTTAAGGACATTACCAGTGACCTGTATATTTCAGCTCATCAATTAGTCAAAAGTGAAATTATTTAACCGATCGCGTTTCGCGCTCACGCGCTTCATTAAGTATTGCGGTTTTATTGTGTTCGTAATAGGAATTCAATGGCTGTGGCTTGAAGGAATGGGTTAATGTGTTGTTTCTCCAGAATCCTGATCGATCATTTTCGATTCGAGACCGTTTTATGGGCCATACGTGACTTGAGAGTAAACTAAACTTTGCAGCTTTCGATTGTTGTTGTTTATTTGAAAACCGGTTGACGAAATCTTCAACCAGAAAAGTGATTCTTCTCAGAAAAGAACTGAGTTATAGAAATTCACTTTATAAATTCATATTTTTTAAGCTTGAGTAAATCCTCAAAACAAGTTTTTTTTTCTTCACGATAATTTTTCAATTTTAAAGCGGAATGAGTCTTCTGCCTAAGGCATTTTCGAATCTGCTTTATGTGGTTACGTTATCTTCAACAATTCTTTCTTCAAACAAATCTTCCGAGGGAAAAAACAAACAGACACAAAGTTCACCCTCACCTTTGTCACACATGAACACATCCTACGTACGATTTACTGGTAGGTAACGCAAAAGTGGAAACGGAAATCTCCGTCACGGAAAATTAATCCAATTTAAGAAGTTTACTTTCCCTACCCTTCATTGAGCTGTCGTTTTTTCTTGCGGTAGCAAGGTAGGTTCAGAGGAATAAATTTTCCTGAACCAAAAAAAAAAATGGAAACTGCTGAATTGAAAGGAATTTTTCGACTTCCAAGGGACATCAAGGGGCCGATTTTGGTTCGGAAGAAAGAAAACTTTTCATAAATCTCTTCCCGTGTTGAGTTGGCTTTTTCCCTTCCAAGACATCGTCATCGAGGAGAGGACGAGGACAATATCCCTCTAAGATGCTTGATGACCTTTTCGATGAGGGTGGAGGAGCAATGTGATAACATGTTTATTACCGGTAGTAAATTAAGCAAATGAACAGCGCAAGCAACAAAGGCAAAGTCGTTTATGGTGAGCGAATTTGTGACTTTTTTTGGTTCCTTAAGCTTTTCTCGGAGGCTGGTGATGTATGACGGTAGATATGTTTGTCTTTCTGGGGATTAAACTGGGTTTATTCAGGTAATGTCCGGAAATGAGATTTACGAATCACGCCTCGCTGGGCAAGGGTTGAATTTTCGAAAAACCTAATGAGTATGAGTAAGAATCTTGTACAGATTTTTTTTCCATTTTTTTTGTAAATAAACTGTTCTGCATGTTTATGGAAAAGAAAATCTGTCTGAAAATATTGTGTAATATTCTTATTGTTAGGTGCAGAAATGTTTTAATTTCTTCCAGTTTTATATTTCTTTTCCATATTTTTTTACCTCTTTCCAACGTCCAGTTCAAACATCAGGACCACCCCTTCTTTTACTTACGCTCTTCTTCTCTCTTCAGGTGAAGAACCCATCTTGTTAACCACCAAACAACGTAGGACACGTGATGATGGCGTTTGGATGATGGCATTTTCACTCATTTGACGCATGGCCACTGGCTTGTTTTATTCGGGTTTGCAATGAGTGCTACCAGTATGCTGAAAAGCGAGGTACGAAAAACCACCTCAAGTCGTAATATAATAAAAATTCCTGCGCTTTTTTGTTTTCCCCTTCTCCGGTCTGGCGTAATTGAAAATATTTTAAATTATGATAACAAAATGCAAGAATATGCACTCGTTTTCCAGCTTTCTTTGCCTCATACTGGTTTCCGTGTACACAAACTTACTCCCTAAATTTTACAGCTGGATCACCTTACAATGGTTTGGAATTCAATAAAGCACCATCATGTCTCCTGAACTTGATGTTTGCCAGCTAGCAGTAAAAGTTCTTTGAAGGTCGCTACCAACATAAAAGAGTACTTCTATCCTTTTACACCTTGGTAGAATTTCATTTTAAAAAGTCTCAGCTGGTTGACTTGAAAAAATTATCCATTTTAAAAATGGCTCAGCTGGTTGACTTAAAGGGGGAGTAGGGTCAAACGGGTAAAAAAACATCATTTTCACGATTTTTTTAGAGCTATCGTTCAAACAAATGTATTAAAAATTTTTGCATTATACAAAGCATTGTTAAAAGAACATTTAGTAATTTTTTCGTAGAAAAATATTGAAAAATGAGCCGGTGACGGAGCACTTTCGAGGATGCCTTTTAGAAAACAGGATTTGCGGTGGACACTGTATCTCAGCACAGAATCATCTGAAGTCAAAAAATCAGAGCAAAATATTTTTAATATATGGTTTTCTGGACCCCAACGATTTTATTTAACTTAAAAAAAATTTTATGAAATTTTTGTGGCAGTTTGAAGTAAAAACTACGATTTTTCACGAAAATATCCACCATTTTTTATCTGTAAAATCTCCCCAAATTAAAAAAAAAAAGAAAATCGTTGGGGTTTGGTATTTTATATGTAGATAATATGTCCAAATTTGAAAAGAATCGGTGAAGTAGTTTTCAAATGACGATGTCCACTGACTTTAAAAATGTGCTTTCGAGAAAAACGCGTTTTAAGTTTCTGCTCTTGCTTTCTTGCAGTATTAGATAAGAGGGGATAAAGGCCTACAATTTCAACAGTTTTGCTTCGATTGACTTGAAAATTTGATACAACATTCTTGAAATGTTTAACAATAAGAAAATAAAAAAATAAAAAAATCGATTTTTTGAAAGTGTTAGACCTTACTCCCCCCTTAAAAAATTATTCACGATTTCAGAATTCATGAGTTCGAATATCCTTTGTGGTAAAAAAATCACCAGGATTTTTTCGATTTATTAAATAAAATTAAGGTTCACGCGTGTTGATTAAAACTTTTGTTTGGAAAAATGCTGAGTTTTATTCGGTGATTTTCGTTTGGGGGATTTTTCAAGAATTGTTTTTACCCAAAAGTACATACAAATAAAATAAAATCTTCTGGAGCCCTCAATGAATGTTTGAAATCTTTATTTTTGCGTCATTACTTTTTTTTAAAGCCCACAAAAAAAAACTCCCTAATCAGACCTAGAATGTTCATTTGGCACTCCTCGCTTAAAATCGTTAAAACTCTCCTGTTTTCTCAACCAATTCATTTATCGTTTTGAAAATCTTATATTGTAACAGACATTATTCAGCGCCAGTACTTCAGTTTTCCATTAATCAAAGTCTAAGATAAAAAAAAAACCGAAAACATGCTTCGGAAAAAATACTCTAGATCAGCTACAGAATGTTAAAAAAATGTCACTAAGTGCCCAAAAAAGCTGCAGTTAAAAGCTAAACGTTGCACATAAGGATATATATATATTTTTATTTTAAGACTGGCCCAAAAATGTAAAAAAGTGGTGTAAAAACTGTAGTTTTCATCAATGAGCCGAAGTGTTTAAGACACACCAGATCAATTTTGAACAGAGGATTGGAAAGTTGACGTTATTTTTCACATTTTTACAACTTTTGTTTTTCAAAATACGAAACACCAAATTTTTAACGAATTTTCAAAAGTAGCTGTATTTCGAACTTTTTGTCAATTTGTAATTTCTCAGATTTTCAGCTTCTTTTGGGCAACGAGTGGAATTTTTTTACCATTCCGTACAGTCTTTTATCCGAAGCCTGTTTTCCGAATTATTTTATCTTACACTTTGAATAACAGAAAACTGAAGTGCTGTAGCTGAATATTGTCTGAAAAACATACCTATTTGTAAAATTTAGTTGGGAAACAAGAGACATTCAGTGAGCGAAACGATTGTGAATCACAAAAATGTTTTTCTACAATTAGTTTTGAATTGTTTAACGGATAAATCAAGCATAAGTTTACTTTTTTTTGGACGTAGCAATTGGCTTTGAGGACCAAAAATATGAAAAAAGGTGCGAAATATGAATAGTACCACTTATGTTTTTCAACAAAAACAAGATAATTTCTAGAAATTTACAGCGTAAAAGTGAATAATAATGCTTCTACGAATTATTTGAATAGATAACTGATTTTTAAGGAGTTTTCTAAAATTCCAAGTTTTCAAAGGTTTTAAAAGAAAGTTTTAAGAGATGCTCTTCTAGAACTAAGGAATTTGATATTTGAGTTCTTCAACAAACTACTTATTTCTTCATTTAAATGACGTGAAATGATGAAACCAATGTGCTGGGTTTATTTTCAATCAGAAAAAAAAACAGGTTGGAATCCAAAAACTTTGATTTTTTTCTTTCAGTAAACCACACTTTTTTCAGTTTCAAGTCGTAGATGGCAGCACTATCTTGCAGTTAAAACCAAATCACATCTCAATATCAACTTTCCAGGTTTATTTTGGTCTATATTCATCATTTAGAGGTAGTTTTCCAACACAGTTTTATTGGAGTTCTCGCTGCAGAAAGCTTTTCCGGATTTTACAAAAAATCACCTGGGCAATACTATACCACCTCCAAATTCCTCCTCATCTCAACTTCCGATTCAACTGCAAATCATATCAATAATACTGCTAGTCGTCTGATCCATCAAGCTCCATCGAAAAGTACAACATTATTTTGATTATCGGTTTAAGAAATTCACTTTTAGTGACCTTGATGCAATTCTTAGCTTTTGATTTAGTGATCTTAGAATTTCCAAGGCGTTCATACGGTACCAAGTAACTACTTATTTCTTGACCAAAATCATCCAATCCCGGGATTAATTAAGGTATCCCCGGATATTCGAAAATGAGCATCAATTCGGTTTAAGTGCAAGATTGTGCCTTACAACTAGAGAAATAGTGTTTGGCATTGGTATTTTTGAATTAGAAGCCTGTTTTTTGGATTTGCCTAGAATCTATGCTTCATCATTTTGCATCGTACTAATGAATGTTAATGCAGAACACAAGAAGTTTAATAAAGTAATATAGCTCCAATATCAAATTCCTTTACGCTAGAGGAGCATCTCTTAAAACCCCCTTTTAAAACTTTGGAATTCTAGAAAACTCCCTAAAATGCAGTTATCTATTCAAATAATTCGTAGAAGCATTATTATTCAATTTTACTAAGTAAATTTTAAGAAATAATCTGGATTTTGTTGGTATTCTCATTTCGCACCCTTTTTTTCCTCATATTTTTGGTCCTCAAAGCTAATTGCTACGTCCAAAAAAGTAAACTTATGCTTGATTTATTCGTTAAACAATTCAAAACAAATTGTAAAATTTTACTATTCTTGTTTCGTTCACTGCATATTGATTTTAGTCAGGTGACATTCCAAGGACACTTTTTCGTGAATATTAATTTTTTCAAACATTTCCTCTTTAAAAATAGAAATAAAATTTTGGAAGCGGTTTCTTTGGTTCGTTAATATGTTTGAACTTCAATTCAAAAGTCTTGTGAAGCTAAACCGCAGGGTTAGTAAAAGTGATAAAAATATATTTTAAGAAAATCACAGTCTTCTCATTGTTGGACGTTTATTTGTTATCGAAATTTATTGACTTAAAACTTAAAAGTTTTTTCACAATTTTATGAAATTATTTTATCGGCTATATCGGTGAAATATTATATTCTTTGAGAAAGAATATTTAAGAATTGAAAGATTATAGATAAGTTATGATCGGCTTCCGGTCTTTCGATCAAGATTTAAAACACTTTTTATGTGTTCTTCATCCAACGTTTCGAATTAATATTTATTCTTTTTCAAGGAATCGAACATTCGTGCTATAGTCCGAAACAGATGCGCTCCTAAAGCGTTCGTCAATTGCGGTTTCTGGGTGCCCAATATTATAATCTGGCCTGGGCGGGGTGCCCAATCCGTATTCCGAATGACGTCCAAAGCACAACTTTATCCACTCGACTCACAGTTAACAAAACATTTTTCAGTTGAATATCAAATTCACATGTTTATTTCAAACAAAAGCCGTCAAGACTGCTTAACAACCTATAAAAAATTTATGTCAATCCCTTCATTAAATATTATATTGATTTCATGCTGCTTCTAGGCTGGCAAGAGGGAAATATGTATAATATTTAGGGAAGCTCATATTGAACAAAATATTGATATAATCTATTTATTGCAAGCTCTGCTAAAATACTAAATGTACATCAGAAATAAATATTTAAACCCTGAAAATATAGTTTGAAAGACTTGTTTTGAATTATAAAAGCTATTACAAATGCAACTGCAAATCAGATGTCTCGAGTCAGAAAGTTTTGATAATACTTTATTTTGTTTCGTTTCTTTGCTGCCTATACTTTCAGTGTTTTTATCATGCATTCTCTTCCATAAAACTACACCCGAAGGAGAGGTGGCAAAATTTCAATGCCAATTTGTGCTAACTATGTACCTTATATAAGATAAAACGTGCACTTTTTCAAAGATGACGAACATTCAAGTAAACAATATTTAAAAAAAAAGCTGACGGAGAGTCAATAGGATTTTCTCTTCGAAGTTGTTGTGTTTGGTCATTATCCATACATTTTTTGAAAGTTTTTATTTTTCTTTGGAACGTTAAGTAATGTACAGTACCGTTCATAATTGTATAGAAATTGGAAGCAAGCGCACTGTCACTTCGACTTTGAACTTCCAAAACTTTTTACTCTGATGATATTTTTTGATCAATTTTTTTTGCGTTAGATAGATCAACTATCACTCTATTATATCACAAAATTTGAGATTTCTGGAGTTTGTGTGGCCTGAGAAACAGTAATTCTACGAAAATCGGACTTTTTGGACTTTTCTCATTCAAACTGCAATATCTCTGGAACCATGATAAATTTTTTATTGAAATTTTGCACAGTGATTGTTGAAATAGGAAGCTAGCATGTATGAAGTTTTCGAAAAGTTCTATCGATGGGATCAAAAGTTACACGAGGTGCAATATTTCAGGCATGAAACTTGAAATGCGATTTCTATAGAATTTTGGACGATTCATGAGAACAATATCGTTTCCTCCACCAATCAGACAAAAAATGTCTGGCAATAGCAATGAAGAAAAAAAATCGGAATAAATGATCCATTTGCGTTTTGAAATCAGAATCTCACGATATTGTTGTGATTTTTCGGTTGAAATAGATTCACTGGTTGTTAAACAGAGAATTTGATTTTCCTATGAAAGCATTCGTCCAAAATTCTATAGAAATCGCATTTCAAGGTTCATGCCTGAAATATTGCACCTCGTGTAACTTTTGATCCCATCGATAGAACTTTTCGAAAACTTCAGACATGCTAGCTTCATATTTAAACAATCACTCTGCAAAATTTCAATAAAAAATGTAGCGTAGTTTCAGATATATTGCAGTTTGAATGAGAAAAGTCCAAAAAGTCCGATTTTCGTAGAATTACTGTTTCTCAGACCATACAAACTCCAGAAAGCTCAAATTTTGTGTTATAATAGTGTCATAGTTGATCTATCTAACGCAAAAAAAAATGATCAAAAAATATCATCAGAGTAAAAAGTTATGGAAGTTCAAAGTCGAAGTGACAGTGCGCTTGCTTCCAATTTCTATACAATTATGAACGGTACTGTACATAGATAACATTCAGATAATACTTAATATTTACCAAATACAGTTTTAAATACGAAAAATCTTTTGGCATCATTAACTCAAAATCGTTTATTTTTGCACTTATAACGCTTCGGCTCTGGGGATTCCATATTTGAAGAAGACCTTAAACCAATAAGTTACACAAAATTAAATTTAAATATTACAAATTGGTTTAAAAATTTTTTTAGTTGATTTAGATGATTTCAGTTGATTATCAAACAAGTGACCTACAATGAAAAAATCATTTATTTCGAGCTAGTTACGTCAAATGATTCTTCGTATCTAAGCTTTCATTCAATGTTAAATTCAGATTTAAAAAAAAAAATATGTTCTTCATATTTCTTGATGGAATTAAAACTGTGACTACCTGTAATTTTCCGAGATTTATAATATAAAAGATTTATAATATAAGAAAATGATTTTATGATTTATTCCTCTTTTGGCTCTGAGGGTTTTGTATACAAATGTGGCATACAAATTTTGCTTAAATTTACTGTGCTTCTTGATGTTGGCCTTATGAGTTCGTCCTTCTGTTTAAGGAAATAAAGTTTTTCTCCACAGAAATCCAAAACAATGCAGTTTATCAGGGTAACGAAAATATTTCAACAAAACTCAGCTGAAACTCCACGCAAAATAAAAATCTAATGTAAGTTTCGTATCTAAAAGTTTCGATAAATTTACTAAAGAAGATGATTGTATTTGGATGTCGTAAGAATCAATTTAAGAATCAATTTATTATCAACATTTTTTTTAAGTGAAAATGAATTGAAGAAACAATAAGATGAAATATGAAATAAAAATCCTCTGAAACTTTTTATTCGGTGAAGAATAAAATACTTCAAAACACAAATTACAATTTTTCTGCGATTTTTTAAATTTTGTTTGTCAAGCAAATTTTTTTTTATATATTTTTTTAATCTTTCTGGAGATTTATACAACCAGGGCCGTAGGAAGAACCGACTCATGTGGGGGGGTTTGGTGGCTGATTTTTACCAATGATTTTTTACTCAACAACACACGAATAAAAAAAAAATTCAAACAATTTATGTTTGCAACTATATGATTATTCATATTAAAGTACTAATTAATAAATAGTTTTCGTATGAAATCGTAACTTAAGAGAAGACACGAATGCCACATGGATGGTAAAGTGCCATTGATAAAACCTTTGAAAAAAGTTACTTTAGAACGTTGGTCCTTAGCCTATTTAAAGGGCGAGCTAATTTTTTTTTTTTAATAAAACCTCTAGAAACAAAATATGAAATTTGCTTTCATTGATGGTTGAAATTTTTGAATTTGTTTAAAAGTCTTGTACTTCAAAGTTATTTTATATGAGCATGAATGAGTTCATTTCAGGGTAGCCTTCAATTTCTTAAAAAAAAACTTATTCTTTACTCAAATCATACAAGCCCAATCTTCTAAACTCTTTGCAAATTCCAAGATTCTAACCTTCGATGAAAATTAATAAAATTTTACAAAAAAGAATTTCGGATCTAATTTGCTTGATGCAAACTTGAACTAAATTTATGATTTTAGTTTGAAATTTGGCTTAACTAACAGTAATATTATTAATGTTAAACAATACACCGAAAAAATAAAGAATTTTGTGCAGAATCTTTAGGTAAACATCAGGTACAAGTTTCCTGAAAATCCTATGGATGATTTATTTGAAATATAATTTGGGATATTTTGCATGAATCAAAATTTAGAAAATAAACTCGAATTCTATTTTATATTTGTGATTTTCAGCTGAATTGTTTGTACAAACTAATTCTAATTAAGAAAAATTGAAATCTTGAAATCTAAATGACAAACATATTCTTAAGTTCATGCTCTTTTGAATTTCTCAACAATTTTATGTTGATTAAAAACTTACTCACAAGCTGGTTCTGTTTCTGAATTTTAAATCTGAATTCAAAACCTGAATTCAAAAATTGAACTTTGAATCTGTTTTCGAATTTCTTTACGATTTCTGAAATGTTCAAAAATTCGATTTCCAAATCAAATTCAGGTTAGAATTTTATGAGCCAAGTTTTGGGGCCCTCAATCATGAATCTATTATTCAAATTCTGTAGTAATGATTCAATCTTAATTCAATTTTTGAATTATTTGTTTTTTATCTGTTTTGGGAATCTGATTTAAAACGTGAATCTAAATCTGAGTTTTAAATTTTGGATCACCACATAGAAGCTTTAAATGATTGAATTTTGTGTAAGAATAAAGTTTAAGAACTTCGAATTTGTATAAAAAAAATCTTCTTTTTTTCTTATTCGAAAAACTATTACCAAAATGAACTGGAAATCAAAAAATCAAAAGAATCAGAATTACGAAAGTATGTCGAAATAAAATTTTGGTTATGGAAATATGGAACCAGAACCAGAAAATTTTGAAAAACTGTAGCAGAATTTTGAACTTGGGATTTGAGGTTTTTGAGGTTTTTGCATTAGTTTTTAGTCCAGATAGTTACTCTTGAATATCTTTGCTCTATTATCATGATTTGATAATGAATTTAGAATTTTGAGTGTAGAGTAGAATACATCGCTTGCTTTTTGGACACTCATGGGTGGAGGGGGATTTAACCCCCAAACCCCCCCCCCCCCCTTCCCTACGGCCATGTATATAAGGATATGTTTTGGAATTCAGTCTTGAATCGGACCTAAATAAAACGTTTAGTATGTTCTCGATAAACCACTTCATGAACTATAAACTGTCATGTTAATATTCAATTTTTTCTTAAATTTTAGCTAACCAAAAATCAATATAACCTCACCGCCTCTGAACCCTTCCAACGCCACCAAAATTCTAAAATGGGTTCACCGACCACTTTGAAAACCTCTGATCTAGTGTGTGATTGCCCGTTATTTGACTGCATTTCATTTGTGTATGTCTGAATTTAACACATTAAGGGCCGCGAAGAAATCTAAACCGGAAGACATCAATATTCAGTATTCTTAATCTCAGAAACTATTTGGTTCAATTAATCAAATTCAGTATTTGTGAGTTACTGAAAGTGTTGTATTTGCTTTGTAGAATAAAGCATTATTGATGAATTATTACATTGGAATTATGCTTCTTATTGGAGAACACTAGCGGCAAGCGAAAAATCGAAATATCTCGTGTTTTGCCCGCAATGTGTTAAGCAAGTATGTTTTTAAAAAAACAAGTCAAATGTGGAAAGGCTGAATTGTATCTTTGCCGTTACAAATAAGATCTTTTATATGCCTCCTGGTTTGAGCATTCAATAAGTTTCTTTCCAACCCTAACTGTCTCTCGTTTGCCTGACAACGTTTCCGTACTCGAATCACGTAATAATTGAGTAATAGTCTAAGAATTTTGACTAAAATAACATTTTGTCATTCTATACCGCATATTAAAATGAGCTTTAATGCTGGAAAATCCTTATGTGGATAGGCTTTATGTATATTTTGTTCAGAATTGCTATGTGAATATTGGGTATATACCAACTGGAATAAACAATTTTTTTATCCTGTTTAAAAATTCTCCCGTTTCCAGTTGTATTATGAAACCGGCGAAAAAAAAGCCAAAAAAAAAACCAAAGCTGGAATTTCATCGCATATGAAAAACAAAGAATGGCGTTCAACGTCCCAAGCTATCTTATAAGTGTACGCCAAATAAACTTTAACTTTGCAAATCAACGAATAATATAATGAACCTTGTTTATATCGAAGCTTCAATTAAATGGATAATTGTATGCTAACTCTTTCCAATATCAACCAACTGAACATTTGGGTCTCTTTATCATTTTTGTAGCTTCTTCAAATATTGACTTAAAGGTAAGGCTCCCCACTTTGAAGATGACGGACAGAGTAGATTGATTGAATTGCGTTTATTTGGGAGGGTGCCGTGCGCTTAGCGATTAAGCACCCTAGGACAGAGTAGAACATTTCCCAGTCAGAGAAGAGCACCCCGAGGGCTATCAAACGGAAATTGCTTTAGTCAGTTGCAGATTTCATTCAAAGATCTGGAAGGGATATACAATTTGCGGATCCTTGATGGACCCTCGGTGTCGATTGAAAGAACCCTCTGAGGCATCCTGGCCAGGAAGGATTAATAGCTGATTACCCACCGGCTGAATGGCTACTGGAATTACCGGACGGACCGATTGCATTCGGGAATCGAAAGATGATCTCTCCTGGAAGCCTGGAAGCCGTTAATTATACGGTACCGGTCTTCATTTGGAGTCATTATAAAGTCATTTTGCTTTCGATTCGTTTTGTTTTCTGCTGCTGGTATCGAACCTACGGAAAAATCTACAGGTCCGATCGGCGTCGTCGTTTTCCCCCAGATGTCACTGTACTTCTGATTAAGGTCATCCTTCCCTGCTTGCCTCAACCCTCTCTGGTTTGGTTGACTAATTTGGAGGATTGTGGATCTTTTTGCGCGCTGAATCGTTGACATTCCCATACTTATTTTCGCCTCAAGGACTTCCTCGATTAACTCCGTTTGGGGTCCAAATGACGGCGGCCACATTTATCGGCACCCGGCTGCTTACTGACCGGTCTTTTGGGTCGATCGGCCGGACTAAATCAACGACGAATGACTTCTCAGGTTCGAGCTTATAATTATTTATAAAGCTCCATCGTCCCTGGCACCCCGAGAATGAGAAGAACTTTTCCAGTTGGGTCGGATCGGATCTGGCCGGGGAAGAAGGTTACATTTACAGATGCTGATGTTGATGATGATGAGGTTCATCAACGGTAGCCAGCTTTTCAGACAACCCATTCCAAGTGACCAAGTGACGAACCGACGAAGACGACAATGACAAGAGAGAGAGACCCCAAAAGTGTGCAGGCGCGAGCCTGAATCGTTTCGTTTTGGGTCCTAAAGAAGGTCTTTTGAGAAAATCTACCTTATATGAAGCTTAAGCTTCGCTACTGCTGAGCAGCGGCTAAGATCAAACGAATTAGCTACGTCCCACACCCATGTTGCTGGGTCTGGTTCTTCTTGTTGAGAAAATGAAAAAAAAATCTTAAAGTACTTGGCACATGGATCATCGACGACGACGACGACGACTATCTGGTAGGATTGCGGCATCAGTTTTGGGGGTCATCTCTACGTGGACCTCGAAGGACAATCTGCTCTAACGCACCAAATCAAAGGGTTTTGGAAAAAAATCGAGCTTAGATTTTTGGATCTAATCGAATCCGATGCGCGCATTCCCAAACCAACGTCTTGGTGCGGTAGATTTTCGCCGCTGCGGTCCAGTGTATCAGCCAAATAGTTTCGATTCAGATAACCTTGACATTTTTTATGCCCCATTTTGGATTAGGAGTTGAAGTCGCAGGAAAAAAGCGGGCCCTTTGAACAAATTTGCGCACACGCGGTCCGGATCGGTTCGGTTTGATCTGATTTGAAGTGGGGTCTCGTTTGGTCTTAGGAATGATGGATTAGTGAGGGTTCAGGGTTGAAGTGCTTAGATTGATTTCTTTAATTTAAAATATATGTTTGTAAACTAATTTGAAAATATTTCGTATTCATACACGTTGGTTCACACTTCTGGTGTTGGGGTTTTTTTTATTATATTATATGATAGTTTAATAATAAGTAAAAGTATTTGGTATTCTAAAAAAAATTTATATTTTCGATAGAATCGGTTCTAGTGTGTTACAACATAAATTACATACAATAATCACTGAAAGATGCCTTACTACCTTTACATGGTAAGATGACCATTACATTGAAAGATGTCCTACAAAATGTAGGACTGTTCGAGCAATAAATTAACGATTTCAACCAGGAAAATACAAGTTTGCTGAAAGTTTTCTGAAAAATCAAAGGGAAAATCTACCGTACCCACATTCCCATTAAGCGGGGTAATTGAAGACATGGACGGCTGCATAACAATTTATATGACAACTATTTTCGCGTTGCATCTATCAAGCTCATCTTTTCAGCGTTTGTAAACAACATGTTATGCATCGAATTAAACGTAATTTTATCAAAATTGATCCACTTCAAATTTTTTAAGGATTTTCTTAAGTTGAACTTTACGAAAAACCGTCCCCGCTGACCCCGGTGTACCTTATAGGCATGGCCGTAGGAACAGGGGGGGGAGCAGTTTGGGGGTAACCCCCTCCCCTATGAAGATCCAAAAAAGCAAGCGAGGTATTCTACTTTACACTTAAAATTTTAAATTTGGAAACAAATTATGATAACAGAGTAAGGTTAATCAAGAGTAACAATCTAAACTAAAATAATTGCCAAAAAGCCATTTCAAGTTCAAAATTCTTCCACACTTTTTCAAAATTCTCTCACTTGTTCATAGAAATTCAGGTCTGAGTATTAAATTTCAACATAAATCAAACCCACTTCGGACGTTCTGATTTTATGATTCCCTTAACCAAAATCCAGTTCAGTATTCTTGATTTTCAGTTCGAAAAATCATAAAAAGTTAGAAATGAAAAACTGCTTTTAAATCCTGGTTCAAGTTGATTTTTGCATTTCATAACACAAAAGTCCAGAAAAAAAATTTCATGACAAATTTGAATCATGTTTTTAGGGAAATTTTGTTTTATATTCAAATTCAAGCTCCTATACTTCATTTTTCTAACATTTAAAGCTTTTCGAAATGTCGAACCCAAATTGAATCCTGAATCCAGATTCACATTCATCATATAAAATTCATACATTAATCACATTCACAATACAGATTAAAATAAATAATTTAATTAGTGAATTTATATTAAACCTAAACTATTTTAAAAATTGATTCTTGAATGGAGGCTCTACCACTTGGCTCATAAAATTCTAATCAGGAATTAAGATTTGGAAATCGTATTTTTTGTACATTTCAGAAATCGTATAGAAATTCGGATACAGATTCCTAGCTCAAATTTTGAATTCAGGTTCAACATTCAGTGTCAAAAGTCCAGATTCAAAATTCAGAAAAAAGATTTAGCTTGTAAATAAATTTTACAATCTACATAAATTGTTGAGGAATTCAAGATATTGTGAACTTAAGATTGCTTGTCAATTCAATTTTCTAGATTTCAAATTTTCATCCAAGATTAGCTTGTACACACAGTTTAGCTGAAAATGACAATAAAAGTGAAATTTGAGTTAATGCTCTAAATTTTGTTTTTTGTTCAAAAAACCCTAATTTTATTTTAAAAAATCATCCACAGGATTATTAATATGGAATTGATTCTTTATGCAAAATATTTGATGTTATAGGAACATGTACCTGATCTTCACCTCAAAAATGTGCACATAATTCCATATTTTCTCGGTGTATTGTTTAACATTATTAAATTAACACATTAAGGACCGCGAGAAAATCTGGGCCCTTAGGCACCATAATTCGGCATTTTATATTTCAGAAACTAATAGACAAAATTCTGCTTATTCAATATATTTGAGTAACGGACAGTGTTGCGTTAAATTTGGTTGAATGAGGTTTCATTTTTTGATTAATAACATTTAAATTATGCTTTTTTATGGAGGACACTAGCGTCATGCGAAAAAACGAGATATCTCGTATTAAGTCCACAAAATATTGCAATTTTTTTTAAGTTAAATTGCAACTTAAAATCAATATTTATTCAATTTGATATTATTCAATTTGATATTCAAATTTGCATAATGCAGATTTGATCCAATAAAAATATTATCCCAAATCCTTTTATCCCATTGAAAAAAAAAATGGATTTATTTTGATCAAAGTGTAGAATCTTTGAATTTGCAAAAGTGTTTGGAAGATTGGCTTGTGTGATTTGAGTATAGAATAAGTTTTTTTTAAAGAAATGGAAGGCTCTCCTAAAAAAACTCATGCTTAAATCAACAAAGTTTGATCTACTGAACTCTTGAAAAAATTTAAAGATTTCAACCATCGATCGAATTAAGCTCACTTTTTAGGTTTAGGACCAATTTTCTAAAGTTACGATTTAATTCGAAAACTTTTAATGTAAAAGTATATTAATATTAATAATCATATAGTTACAAACATAATTTGTGTTATTTTTTTGTATTCCTGCATTGTTGGGGGAAAAATCAAATCATATGTTAAAACCAGTCATCAACAACCCCCCATGAGTCGGTTCTTCCTACGGCCCTGCTTTATGTTCAAAATGTGGTCAAATTCAAGTAAGTGGATCTGCCCTGTTAAGATTCATTTTCGATGATGAGATTCACAATCCTGAAGTGAAGTAATTTTTAAACTCGTCAAGTTGGATGACTTTATAAAAGCTAAAATAAACCTGGAATTTCTATAATACCATTCTGATTCGGTATACCTTCTCTAAATAAGTTTTAAAAATACAGTGAGCGAAACAAGAATGAGTTTTGCTTGTAAAAATATTGAATGGTTGAATTTCCTCAAAATTTTCTTCAACAATTTGTTTTTAATTTGCAAAATACGAATAGTTTCACTTATGTTTTTCCACAAAATTCAAGATTATTTCTTCCAATTTACTTTGTGAAAGTATATAATAATGCTTTCACGAACTATTTGGCGGTTTCTGGTATTACAGAGGTTTTAAAAGAGGTTTTCAGGAAATTTTCCTCTAGCACTAAGGAATTTGACTTTTGAGCTATATTACTTTATCAAACTGCTTAATATCTTCATCAACATAACATGAAATAAGGCCTTCGGGATCAGAGGGGTCCAAATTCCAAAATCATCATTTTTGTGTTAAATATACCTAACGATTCTTCATGTTCCATTGTACATCTGGAGCGAAACTCGAATTTTTTATAACTTTTTTAATACTTTTTCGATTGAATGAAAAGTGCTCGAATTAGAAATATCTATGAAAAATCGAGCACCTTCACAACATTGAAGCGCGTTTTCTTGAAACTACCATTTAGGCACTTGTACCCCTCTGATTCCAAGCGCCTCAAATAATAAAAAATAGATTCTAGGTTGAAAATGAATCCAAAAAATATAAAATTTTTTTTTTTCAATCAGTCAAAGTTTTAAGTCGTAGATGGCAGAACTATCTTGCTATATTTAAACTTTCTGGGATCAATTAAGGTGTGTCGGGTGATTTTGGTCTAGAAGTTGTCTAAAGCTTCGTCCGTGTCGTGGAGAATCACCCAGCGAATCGAGCACTGGCAACCGAACACTTTCACTGTGGCATCCCAAATGTGAGCGCGCCAGAATGGAGACTGAAACCGTATTTGTTTTCTCCCCTTGTTCAATGTTCCACCCTACTCGATAAAAACAAACACAAATCGTCGCCAGTGTATTGCTACCTCACTCACTCACACGCTCTCTCGCAACACTGACAAAATTTTCGGGGCAACACCGCCCGATGGCAGTGCAACACCAGGACAAAACCAGTGCAACACTGTCCGAATAAACAAACAGTTTGGCAGCACCTAGTGGTGCACCAAGTTACACGGACATCACTGCGGCATCTGACTCAGTTAATCACTTAATTTTACTTTTAAAGCTAGAACGCCTGGGATTTTCTGAGAGATTTTGTGCATGGATCAGAAGCTATTTAACACTAGAAAGACCGCACCAGTCAAAAAGACTGGTTGGACACTTTGTTTGTTGAATATCTTTTGCATACTTCGCTTTAAAAATGTGCAAAAAATACGACTTTTCATGAATTTTGAGTCTCTACAAAATTGTGTATTTTTTATTCCATTAGCACTTTTAATAAGCGAGAAAAATTTCGCCTGGAATGGACGAATGGACACTCGGACCGTGACCAGTCAGAATGACTGGTAAAATTCACAACCCTATAACTCAAACAAGATAAATTTTTTTCGCTTGCTTTTGGTTTCATTTGCAAGCTACATTCAAGACAATGAGTCCTAGTTGATTTATGGTGGGCAGAAGTGTGTCATTCGTTATGAAATTATTGAATTTCGATGCGAAGTCGTGATGATTTGAAGAAAAAGTTCTCGGATTGGCCGCTGTGTGGCGCTTCAAGCACTTGACTCCCAATTTTTTTTATCTGTTCTGTTGTTAAGCTATAATCGAACTTTCTGTCAAAATTTGGCGAAATTTCATCTAGATTTGTAAAAGTTATGTTATATTTAATACATGTCCATTCGAGTAATCGAGTAGTTTTAGGTGATAAATATGTTTTATACTAAACTAGAATGAGTAAAATAATTATGAATTGAGTACTTATTTATTCAAATTTGAAGACATCAGCTATGAAACTGAATAATTTAAATGATATTTCATCATGGGTGCACGATATATTCTTATATGTTGGTTATCCACCATGAGTGTACGGATTCACCGCAGTTTCTGCCCAAGTAGGTATTCACAAGCATTCTTAGATTATTAGGCTCGACAAATTTCCAATGCAAGTTCACTTACAGGTATTCCGGCACCCGTGTATATACCTGACCAGCTGGCAACTGATAGAACATTCTTATTATAAGAGGAAACACTTTTTACCTGTCGGCAACTTATGGGGTTTGAACCCAAGAATTTTCTTGCCGATACGGGGAATCGAACCCAGTACGCCTGGTATACCTAGACCAGACTCGCGCCAGCCTATCTGATAGACCACATCGGATGCGGATATTTCAACATGGGTGCACGGAATGTCTGCAAATTCGCCGTTGTAACTTATATAGAGTGAAATAGTTTTCAACTTGCTTCAGAACACAACATATTTTTGAGTAAGATATGATAGGTATTTGAAATGCAATATTTGTCAATCGAAAAACTTTTAAGGAAATCAGATCAACGTGTACATTTGACAATGTTGATTCATTATTTTTATTTTCACTGTTTTCCGTCGCACGACATAACTTGATGCATATAATTCCTAAAACTCACTCGATCCATGGTAACCGTTTTCCAATTTCTAGGACGTTGATCGGATCTTATCAGATAAATGTACGATTGCATAAACCTGTTTTGTTGTAATAAATAAATGAATTTATTATTTCAAGATAAAATTGAAATATTTCTTTTCCAGGTATGAAAAAAACGGAACTTCAAATAAAAATCGTTATTTAAATCATTATGTCTCAACATTAAAGACATGGTTTCGACTTTGATTTAGTTATGAGTTGTAAAAAGGCTTGTAAAAAAACTTGCAAAAAGTCCAATATTTGATTAAATGGCGGTGAATCCGTACACTCATAGTGAAAAACCAAGATATAACACAAATTTTTATTTGAATCTATAAAAGTCTTTATTCTTTACCTTTACCATGCAAAAAAAATTATAGGCAACGTGTTGAAAAATTTCAGAGCGATGGATGCTAGAAAATATCTACTAAAACAAAATTGAAGTGAAACCGTGCACCCATGGTCAATATCCATAGCCGTCTAACATGATTTTATAATTAAATTGATAATGTGTTTTAATTTTTTGATAATTATTTTATATATTCATTTTATGACATACACGCATTCGTCAACTATGCCAAAATGAGGTGATTCCGTGCACCCATGGTGAAAAAATATTTCCATTTTATAACAAAAATGATATCGAATAAATAACAAAACAATTTCAAAAGAAAAAATTTCCCCTTTACCAGTCATTTTGACTGGTCACGGTCCGAATAGGTATATTCAATTTGCCGGTCCTTCTAGTGTTAACAAATCGTCGCCTTGCTGTTAAAATATGAACATCTGAATCTTCAGATTTCATACCGACTTCATGAGTACCAAAAGGAAGTAATTTGGGCCCTTTATTGTTCACTCTGCTCTGCGATGATATTAACATGCTGCTTTTTGGATGCAGAGTACTTATGTACGCGGACGATTTGAACTTTTTTCTGAACGCAGATTGTCAGATACTACAGTAATTCCTCGATACAGTAGTAAACTGGTGTGCTGTCAACCTACTGGCATTAAGCGTTTCTAAGTGCTGTATCATAACATTTGGATGCAAGAAACTTCCAATTTTGTACGACTATAATATCCAGGGCGAACTTCTACACCGTGTTAATCAAATAAAGTACCTTGGCGTTGTTTAAGATAGTCATATGACATTCAAGCAACACTACTGTGCTACACTTGAAAAGGCTAACCGAATGCTGAGGTTTGTTATACGTCTGAGTAAAGAATTTACAGATCCTGTGTGTCTACGAGCTCTGTATTGCTGCCTGGTTCGTTCAATATTAGAATCTGCAAATCTGGTGTGGTGTCCATTCGAAACTACATGAGTGGCGCGTTTTGGAGCGGTTCAACGAAAATTCGTACGTTATGCTCTGCGTGATCTACCGTGGGATAATCACCGAAATCTGCTACCTTATGCACAACGCTGCACTTTGCTTGGCCTCCACACGCTGTCAAATCGCCATGATATTGGCCAATAACTGTTTGTGGCGAAAACTTTCAAAACCGAAATCGATTGTTCTTGGATACTCTCGCGCTTTCATATTTATGCTCCAGAAAGAACGCTGCGAAATCGTGACTAGCTTTCACAAGAATCAAGAAATACGCGCTTTGGTAGCAATGACCCCCTGAGTTCTGCAAAAGTAAGCTTCTTACGCAATTATGCTCTCTTTGACTTTAATGTCTCAACTGCAACCTTTAAACGCTTAATCGAATCCAGCTTAAGTGACCAACTTAGAACTTACTAATAAGAAAACTTTGATTGTATGTTCAGTTAGACCTAGATTAAATAGACAATTAAGACATTTATGTCACATGGTTTTTTTTATAAACAATAAACAATCATTTTCGTCTAAAACGCAATGCGTAAAATGTACTCATTTTGTATCGTTTCTAACAAGGTATTGAAATAAAGAGAGATTTTTTTTTGCATTTGGAGTGGTAATGATCAAAATTCCACATCTGCTTCAAAAATTGCAACAATTTGCAACGATTAGCACATTTTTACTCTCTCTGAGCGATGGTTTATCTCATTTAAACTCAAATCTTCTAATTTTCTTTGCATTTTTGCTGCAGAATAGATCGTAGCTGAGTATGTGAGACTTTTTAAGTCCCACCACACGTATGTGTCCAGATTAGGGTTATACCGCGCCTTAAGATTGCGTTGTCAAGTTTGGTTGAGAATCTTGCTCTCTCCGTTCATCATCCTTCCTGATTCGTATGAGATCGTGCATCATTTGCGAGGTTTTGTCGACTATAGCACGCCACGATTGTTCGTCGCGACACATTTCACCCTCAACATTTTCAGCGTTCAAAATTTTGAAGTTGTTAACGCCTTGAAATGAACCTGGGGCAAACAAAGGTAGCATGTTCTGCCGATTCCTCCGTATCTACGCATTCTGGGCAATAAGGCGAGCTGATAAGCTTAAACCGATGAAGGTATTGCTTAAAGCACCCATGACTCGAAAGGTAATGCGTCAGGTAAAAGTTGACTTCTGCCTACTTCCGATTTACCCAGTCTGAAAGTCGCGGGATTAGCCTATGCGTCCATCTTGCGTTGTTCGATGCGTCCCATTGCTCCTGCCACCTGAGCATTGACGCTGCTCGTTGAATATTACGCACTCCTCTAACAGCTCTTGCTTTGTAACATTCCATATCCTCCGCCAGAGTTATGTCTATGGGAACCATGCCCGCGATGACAAAAGCTGCATCTGCTGATATGGTCCTGTACGCACAGGAAACTCGCATGGCTATCAACCGATGTGTGCTCCGTAATTTGGATCTGTTGCGCTCTACCTCTATCGCGGAGCTCCAGGTCGCTCCTCCGTATCGTAGTTTCGACAGTGCTACGCTCGCAAGGAGACGTCTCTTGCTACTCTTTGGACCATGGCAGTTCGGCATAATCCAGGCCAATGAATCTATGACTTTCGATGCACTTTCGCAACAGTATTTGACATGCGCACCAAAACTTAAGCGATGATCGACCATTACTCCAAGGTATTTCAGCTGCTGTTTCGAAGATGTCGTGTGCCCTCCAACAGTAATCTCCATGTGCGGCACAACTCTTTTATTGGTCACGAGCAGAACTTCAGTTTTATGGTGAGCTATCTGAAGCTTAACTCCCTCCATCCAGATGCCAACCCTTTCTACGGACACCGTTGCAAGGTCTTCTACCTCCTCGATTGTTTCGCCGGTAATCATGAGCACGATATCGTCAGCAAATCCGACTATCTGCACGCCTGCTGGTAGTTTCAGCGTTAACACCTCATTATACATGGCATTCCAAAGCACAGGTCCGAGTATGGAACCCTGTGGAACACCCGCTGTCAGGGCAGTAGATCGTATCCCAGTTTCGGTTTCGTACGTCAGGATTCGATTTTCGAAGAAGCTTCCTATTATCCTGCAGAGAGTATTGGGAACAAGCATCCTGTGAAGCGCTTTGGCAATCGCTTCCCAGCTGGCATTGTTGAAGGCATTCTTAACGTCGATCGTCACAATGGCGCAGTGACGAACACCTGTTCGCTTCTTTTTATATGCGCGCTTCGCGTACTCTGTCACCATACGGATGGCGTCCACCGTAGATCTCCCTTTCCGAAAACCGAACTGTCTGTCCGACAGTCCACTTCCGCCTTCTGTGTAGATAATAAGTCTGTTTAATATTATCCTCTCCAGTAGCTCCAGTAGTTCCCGGAACGAATACTCTAGTACTGATCTTGCATAGTTACTAAATATATGGTGCTGTAGAAAAATCAAATCGGTACTTGAAATTGGAACTACTTAAATATTTCAAGCTTGTCAAAATTTGACAAATGAGTGATATCTGTATCACAATTTCTTCTAATAATTCTTTAATAAAATACTATCTAAATTCTGTGTAACTATATATTTCTCAGTGATTTTGACAACCTTGCTCACTCGTGTTTAGTATTAGAGACTGCAAAATCTGAAAACCAAATTAAAGCCAGCTTAAGAACAAATATCTGTAAACTTACAGAATTGTTAAGCAAGTTTTTGTCTCTTAAATTCACAATCACAGACAGATTTTTTTTTAAATTGTGACAGATTTTGTATACGATCAGGTTTTGTAAGTTTATTTTAAGTTGTACTGAAAAGCAAAACCTTTGGATGGCAATGCCTGAAAAAATTTACTAAAAATCTTTCGGATAGAATCTGTGTTAAAAGGCGTCATAGATTTGGTCTTAGATTCTCGGAAGAAAAATAAAGAATGCTAACAAACCAAAGGAACTTTAATTTTTAGTTCTGATTTATTTGTTGATCTTTAATTCAATCGATGCAAAAATTAAATTCGTCAAATTTTCATGGTTAAACATAAAAAGTTATTCGATTTTCACTAAATTTTCGGAATTCAGTTGTTAGTACCTATGTAAAATTTTTATTTCTACCCGTGATGGAAACTGTAGTGAACATTTAGTCTTTAATTGTCATAAATAAAAGTTTGAAATTTATGTTATCAAGAAATAATTCTATGTATAATACTTTTTATGCAATTTCACTGAATAACAGTCAATATTTAGCGAATAATAAAAGGCAAATTTAATTAGTAAAAAACTCTGTTTACCAAAATTTGGATAGGCGCTTTGTTATAGACTTTTTTTTGTTTTCAAGTTTAAGAATATGTCCTGAGAAATTCACATTTTTTTTTATTTCAGTCTTGGGGTTTGAAACAATTTGATTTTGAATTTTGTTTTGCTTCAATTGGTGGTTATGCGTAGGCTTTTCGGTCTTTTCAAGTCAATTATAACAATTGAACGTTTCAAATTATACCACAATTTCAAATTTCTAAAGCTCGTGGTTTTTCAACGATGCCAATTAGCATTCTTCTAAAGTAAATTGGCTCAAGGGGGGCGTTAGGCTCAAACATTCAGCAAAAGGGGGGGGGGGGGGTGAAAGAAAAATGGTTTGAAAACCACGTATATAAATGCAGTGTTCCCTAACTTTTAAGGAAAAAAAACTCAAAGAAATAAAATTAAATTATTAGCATTTCCATTTCAATTTTCAGCATTTGATAAACATTGATAAAATAAATCGAAAACAAGATCCGATAATGCAAACCCTGCCTTCAACCCTGACATTCGTGAAACGCTCCATCAATAAACACAAATCTAACGCCCGAAATTAATCAGCTACCGTATTTCGCACAAGACAGGCCCAATTTCGATCGTAGGTAACTCTCGATTGAAACGATACCGACAAATCGAAGCATTTCTGAGCTGTTGTCGATCGTTTCGAGACGAAGAAATCCCGGGGTGAAATCGAAAGTCCCCCTCGCGGATTGATATGACATTGACGAATGACGAACGATTTGACGAGACGACGACGTTTGACGATTTCAAAGTTTGGCAAGATTGAAAAAAACATCTTTGAAGGGAAAGATGCACTTTTTGATTTAGAAATTCGCTCGGCCGCTGGAAATGTGTCACATTTTGAAGATCATGAGACATTGCGGGTTTGGGGTTTGGGATTTTTTCTCAACGTTGTTTTGGGGTTCTGTTCTGGATCGTGGGTTTGCTTTTTTGAGGAATTCTTTCATTACCGTCTCGATCGGGATGGAAGGCTCGTCTGGAAGATGGCAGCGGATTCCAGAATTGGTTAAAATCGATTCTTCTGCCCTTTGCGTAAGATCAAGCATTAACAGTAAATACCGGGATGTGATGAACGATTGCATTTCGGCAGATATTTGCCAAATTCGGCCAGACACGAAAATTAAGGCTCAGATGTCGAAAAGAGAAAAAAATCCAACGTCCAAGACTTCCCATCAGGATTTAGAGCATTGAAGATTCGATGTCTGTAATACATTTGGCCCAGTATCTCTCTGTTTTCACTTTGCAGCATCAGAAACAACAGCTTCCAGACGGCGGCGTTGATGCATTTAATGATTGGAAGATGATGTGGATGCTGACGTCTTTAAAATGCATCCAGCAGCAGCACAAAAAACTATTTCAAATATCAAAAGTCCCGTTGCTTTTCAAAAACCGCTACTCCAGCCCGGGAAAAAGACTACCGAAAATTCGGACCAACCAGCAAAAAGGTGATCATTATTGGCAATCAAATTTCTGTTCGAGATTTGACGTGAAAAGAAAGCACAAAAACCTAATATGGAAATTTGCCACCGATTAGGAAACGTTCAACCTTTCACAGGCTGCAATTTCTCTAATCTTCGATTTCATAATTGAAAGGATGCAAACTGAGAAAACCAGAGTGGTGCTGCTTAGAATTGGGGCCAAATTGAGGCGTTGCGTGTGGAGAAGCTGCGTGATCACCATCATTAACCTAATTTGAAGAAATCTCCCAGATGATTTGCATTTAGGGATTAATTTGTTGCCAGTTATTTGCATCTCTTCTCGAGGGCAGTGTAGAAGTGAAAGTATAGGCTGTTTAGGTTTTTCATTAAAGTTATCGGCTAAATTTGATGAACACAAAAATGAAGATTTTAAATTAAAATCTTAAAATGAGGCAAGAAATTATTTCAAAACACAAATACCAGTAGGTATGTTTGAATATTTAACAGAATCGAAATTCGGTTAAACATACCGATACTTGAGTAAAGAAGTCAATCATATTCAATCCAGTTGATCAGCCTATGGCAGTTTTGATAATATCAGAACACTCTATGATACATTTTGTACATCTCAGCATTTTTGATGCCTTGGTTTCAATAACGGGTTTTGAAAGATTTTGGTATTCCTAACTCAAAACTTACTGATTTCTTTTATCACCTCTATATGAAATTATATGAGGACTAGAAGATTTTAAATTTATCAATTTTTAGCGAAATTCAACATTGATAACCACACCCATAGTAGAGGTTGCAAAAATCCAATCCAATCCAATTTTGCAAATCTCTGTTCTGAAAATGCGCTGAAAGGTGTACTGTGACCAAGACGATATGATTGAAAAAGCACTACTGGCATAAAAATCGAGCCCTCAAGCAAAATGATGCATGACAACTACATTCAAGCGAAACAAGAAACACATTTTTTGGGATTTCATCCTATTGGATAATTCATCCCAAAAAAGTATAGTAAGAATCGAACTCACTGCAACATCTCATCTCGGCTTACCAGTTCGATATTTTACCCAGTACACCATGTGAGTCGGTTAGCAAGCAAAAATTTATTGTCATAGTCTTACCGCCAACGCCAATTACTAAAACAACCCTCTGTATTGGCCGTCTGCTAGTGTATGTTTTCAGCCTCCTTTGATTTTGATGAAAAAAGGATGAGCATGGGAAGGGAGTGGAGTGGAAATCGGAAACTAGATACTTTTATTTGCTGGCCGGTTATATACACCCTTACAGATCATCTTGGCTGATGGTTTTTTGCGGAGAATACTTTGACGATTAAATGACCACCCCCGTCTGAGCCCAAGTAACACAGATTAAGCCAACTAGCAAATGAAATTTGTATTACGGTTTTATTAAAACATTCTTAATGCAGCTAGTTTTATAGCTGTTTTATTTTGGTCATGCGAAATGCTTAGATTCTTGTTTCAAACATTTGTTTACCGTTAATGAATGTTATGAATGCTCTTTAAAACTCCAAAAAAACATAAGTTTGCTTAAAGCTTTTTTTGCATCTTGTATAAAGGCATGGAGTGGTGACAGTTCTTGATCCAGATGTCAAACCACACACGCTCAGACTAGATTGCACATATTTGAATTGGAATTCTTATTTTAACACATTTTTTGTAAGTTATGTGTGTTGTTTTGAGTAAATGAAAAAAATATATAAAAACTTTGATATATTTCAAATCGCTGGAAGAGGTATGTATATTTCAACAATATGAGTTTTGAGTGAAGGCACTGATCATACTGACATGAAACTTTGAACAAAATTCCGTTAAATTTTTGGCTAGAGGCCTCCTACCGTCAACATTGCGTGGCAGCAATTCGTGCTTAAAAATTTTGCTTAGTAGCATGTTCTCCAACCTGTTCAGTCCGTTTGAGTAGTTTGAAGTGATCGAAATTTATCAAATGTCTGGTTTGATTTTCTAGCCGGGCTGCAACATCGATCGAAAAGCCTCTGGTATCGACATTGCTCGTTAATTTTCTAGCAACTTAAAAATCGAAATCGAGTGTCCAACTGTCCAGTCAGTGTGATCAGTGATGAAAGGGCTCAACTAATATGAAAAGAAATTTGTTGCTCCACGCCATGATAAATTCAAGATGGGAGTTTTCGCTTTTCTTTTCACAGCTGTAAATTACTGAAAACCTCATGAACATCATCAATTTTGATCTTGGGTAAAAAGGCTGAACGAGTGGACGTCGAATTTCGCTTTACGACGCCATATTGAAATCCAAGATGGTGGCATCCACTGAACTTGAAAATGCTGTAAATGAGTGCAAAACTCATGAAACCCCCGGAATATTGATATATGTTGGAAGGACTGAACGAGTAGACCTCAAATATAGAAATCTGACGCCATCTAGAAATCCAAGATGGCGGCTTCCGATTAACTTGAAAAATGCTGTGAATGACTGATAATAGCATGAAACCTAAAGCGGTCAATAGACTACACAAATGGCCTGTACAAATTCGATGAATTCCACGACGATTGTTTGATCTATGCTCGCCCACACACAATACAAACATATTTCACGCGAACACAAACGATTGCTGGCGAAAACAGCAACAGCAACAAAAAAAAACCATCTCTACCCCGGCTGGGAGGATGGTTTGTACAAAATATTTCGATCCCGACCGATTTTACTCCAACCGTTTGGGCGCTCATTCAAGCAGTGCCATACACGATGCAAATCTCGTTCACAGCGATAAAATTTCATCGCATTTGTACAAATGTTGTGTGCCGCTTAAGGAACAAGAAAAACTTGATGAAAATTAAGATGAAGCATCTTTTATATAAAGCAAACCTAAAAAAGATGAAAAATAACCAAACTAGATGATTGAATATTAAACTGAACAGAATAATAGCAAAATGAAACATGGTTTTAACAGAAAAACATGATAAATTAGACAAAAAACATCCATTACTGAACAAAATTAAGAGTCATAAAAATAAAACAAAAAAGATTAAAAGGTAAGTGAGGAAAAATAATTGCAAAAATAAACAAGATAAGACAAGATGAATCACGTTGAAACAAGAAATGACATTACAAATCAAGATGAAACAACCCAGATCAAAACAAAATATTAAATAGAAAACAAAATAGAAAAAAACAGTTCAAAAAAGATATAAAACCACATTAAAAGACAAAAAAATAAACAAAGAGAAAATTGTATTGAAAATATTAGTATGTAGATGAAGCCTTTATTTTGGATTGACCAGATTTTTTGTTATTTGTACCTACCTTAAAATTTGTTTTTTCTATTGATTTTTATCTAGTTGTATTTTATTTTACCTTGTCTATCATTGAATTTTTGTTTTTTCTAGATAAGTCTTGCTAATCTTGTTTTTTCTGCATTTTATCTTCACACGTATTTTTAATATTGATTGAACTTTTTTCGTCTATTTTGATTTTATTTTATTAAGTTTTATTTTTTTGTATCCTGTTTTGTCTAGTTTACACTTTTTCTTTTATTTTTTAACCATTGTGTTTTTTTTTGTTTTAAGTAGCATTATCCTGATCCATTTTGTTTTACTTTGTTTGTTTGTTTTGTTTATTTTGTTTTATTTTACTCATTACTCATTTTTATTATCTAAGCTTCGACATACATATCTAATTTTACTCTAAGCTCAAGAATTTATCAAGTACATGTAACCAAATTTGGCATAAAGGGTAATACGGTCAAAATTTGGTCAATATCAACTTGACGTATTTCTTCCAATTTTGCATTTAAAAAACCTGAACACCCCTCAATTTGAAGGTGTGTGTGTAGAATGTTGCTCCTATTTTGATTTTGGAATGCACTCTTCAATAGTCAAAATGTCGTCCAAGGAAGAAGAGCAGCGTATCAAAGTTTTGCTCGCGCATCGCGAAAATCCGAGCTACTCGCACGCAAAGTTGGCAAAATCGCTTAAAGTTGCCAAATCAACCGTTACAAATGTAATTAAAGTGTTTGGGGAACGTTTGTCGACAGCCAGGAAGTCTGGATCGTGGGGAAATCGAAAACCGGAAGCCGCTGAGACGACAAAAAGAGTTGCCGGTAGTTTCAAGCGAAACCCTAACCTCTCTCTCCGAGATGCCGCAAATAAGCTGGGTGTATCGTCTACAACCGTGCATCGAACCAAAAAACGAGCCGGACTATCGACTTACAAGAAGGTAGTGACTCCAAATCGCGATGATAAACAAAAAACGACTGCCAAAGCGCGATCCCGGAGGCTGTACACGACGATGCTGACGAAGTTTGACTGCGTGGTAATGGACGACGAAACCTACGTCAAAGCCAACTACAAGCAGCTTCCGGGACACTAGTTTTATACGACGAAAGGAAGGGGAAAGGTAGCAGGTAGCACCTTTCAAGCACATGAAACTGTCAAAGTTCGCGAAGAAATATCTGGTTTGACAAGCCATCTGTACCTGTGGCTTGAAAAGCAGCATTTTCGTAGCTTCCGGGACTGTCAACCAAGAAATTTACGTGAAAGAGTGTTTGAATAAACGTCTGCTGCCTTTTCTGAAGAAACACGGTTGTTCCGTACTGTTTTGGCCGGAATTGGCTTCTTGCCATTACGGAAAAAGGCCATGGAGTGGTACTCCGGCATACAACGTGCAGGTGGTTCCCAAAGACAAGAACCCAACACGCCAGAGCTCCGCCCAATTGAGAAATACTGGGCTATTGTCAAGCGGAACCTAAAGAAGACCAAAAAAACTGCTAAGGACGAGCAGTTCAAGGCAAACTGGCTTTCTGCGGCGAAGAAGGTGGACAAGGTGGCTGTACAAAATCTGATGGCAGGGGTTAAGCGTAAGGCCCGGCAATTCGGATTTGGAAAAGCGGAAGCCTAACTGAATATTTTCCCTGAATTTTATACAAATTAAACTTGAAAAAGATATTTAATTTGAGATAGGTAATTCAGCTGTTTTCCGGCAATTTTTCATAATATTGGCCAGCATTTCGAGCTTATTAGCAGTTATTTCAGCTCGTATGTTAGCTTTTAACTCGTCAATATTCTTCGATTTGCTGGCGAAAACTTGAGATTTTGAATTTCTGCCAAGTAAAAAATTAAGTCTGGTATCGGTAGATCCCGAGAACAATTTTTTTTAGTTTTCACGCTATGACAGGCAAAATTTTCCCGCCTGTGTGGATTACGTGCCGCTATTAAACCTTCCCCTTTTCTGAAAGAACTACAATATCTGAGAATTCTTTTGAAGGGTAGTGACTCATAGCCTAAATGGCATTAAATCAGGGATGAGCAACGCAGTGGCATTTCAATTAAATTAAGAAAACTCTTGGAAATTGTTTGAAAAAAATTAAGAATTAGGATTCAAAACTATAAATTAGATTTTTCAACAAAATTTGCTTCAAAATCCTTAAAATACTGGAAACTTCAAACTTTTCCCAACCTCCCAATTCATAATTTGATTCCATACTTCAAATTTAAACTAATAAAAATAAAACCTTTCAAAAATATGCACAGAAAGGACGAATTTAAATCATTTAATTTCGATAACGATTCATCGTTGAGCACCAAGAAGACAGTGATTTTCAAAATAAAAAAATCTGATCATTACTTATCGTTAGAGACATTCCAGTGGAATCACCATTGACTTTTATAAGTCTTGAAAGGCCTTCAAAAATTGGCGTTTTTGTTGAAAAAGAAGCAATGCAGATGATGTCTCTTTTTTTAAAAAACAAATAAGGCTGGAACAAATATCAATTTCTTTTTTTTTTTACACCCCCCCCCCCCCTTCGAAATTTCCAAAAAACCCGAAGGGGGAAATAAATAAAGTTTTAAGTAATTTATGAAAATTTCGATAAAAAATTTCAATATCTGAAAGATTACAAGACCAAAAAACAAATTTAAGAAGGTGGGAGTTATTCCATTTCTTGTTTTCTTGATTTGATTGAATTATTTGATAAAAATTTACTTGATTTATAGGTTTTGTGCAACGATATAGTATGCAATTTTTGTTGCATACAAGCTTCCGTGCAATTTATTCCCATTTATTTGTTTTTCGCATTATTTTTTATTGTCCCCCCCCCCCCCCCCCCCTCGCGATTTTCCAACTCCGAGTGACAAAAGAAGGATTTGAAATTTGTTCCGGCCTAATTGCAAAGAAGTACAAATAAAAGGAAAAATTAGAGATGTACCGAATATTTGGTCGGTCGAATATTCGGCGCTGAATACCGCCAAAAACCGTTAAGCCGAATATTCGGCTCACCGAATAGTTGAGCCAAGTATTCGGCCGAATAGGCCTTATTATTCAAATTTTATACACTAACAGACTTGTCAAACTTTTCAACTGATTTTGGATAATTTCTAAGATATCCAAAAATAAGTTGAAAAAGCTACATAATCATCAAAAACTAATTTCTCTTTGAAAATTTTTAGATTTGGCGGTTATAAACGATTTGTTACAGAAAATTTAAATATAAACATAATTTTTTCTTTAACCCTCAGATACGACTTTAACATTGCTGCTATAATTCGATGAAAACATTAATTTCATGTTATTTACTTTCTTTTTCCTCTTGTATATTTAAGCATAATGCCTAGATTCTGTTGAGATATGATTTTTTTACAAATTCTTCCGTTCGCCGAATACTACTATTCGGTACATCTCTAGAAAAAATCAAATTTTTCAAAAATAACCATAAAAATTTACTAAGATTAATTGATTTCGGCTGATGGTCCAACTTAGATTAAAAACCTTTTTTAGTGTATTTTGATTTAAAAAAAAAAAGTTAAAAAGGTTGATATGTTTTAAATACTTCTAGTGTAATGATACTATCCATAAACCTCTAAAAATTATCAATCAGTGACCAATTTGGCAAAGAAGGGCTTAGCAGGGATTTGCCAGCATGAATTAATAAAATTATTTAAAGAAATCAGTGTTACTTCAAATGCGGCCCGCTGAAAAAATTCGAAATTAAAATTGACCTGTTGTTTCAAAAGGTTGCTTACCCCTGCATTTAGAGTGTCCATTTCCCGTTCCCGGAAATTGGGAAATTTGATGGCCTGTTTCCTGGGGAATATTCAAAACCATGTAAAATATATGCACTTCGATTGTCAATTAAGATCCCATAAGAAAATTATTATAAACGATGTTAAGTGAAGATTGGTACTGTAAATAATTGAAAGTGGCACTGAATCGATGATAAAAAAAAATAGAAATGTATTACAGAACAAAGTAAAAGTTTCGAGCGCAAAATTAAAGCAGGAAAGGTTCAAGTGTATAGTTCAAGTGAATGATCGTGTTCTAATTATGAAATAAACCAATGTAAGTTCTCATATCAAATTTTATACCTTTGAACGAAACACTAAATATTTCAGTTTTGAGCTGCATAAAATTTATCTGCTTCAAAAGGTGGTTTTTGAATTGGATCCGAACAAGAACCTTTCCCGCAAACAAACCTATAATTTATTCAAAATGTTTTTTTATTCATTTTTTATCAAATAAATCAAACTGTTTTCAACAATGATAAAATAAAACAGTTAAACGAACTATAATAAAACCTGAACAGGTCAAACAAATAATTCATTCATGCTATTAGAGGTTATTAAAAATATAATCGTTTTATTTGTTTGATTTATCCAACTTTTTTTCGTTTTTCTGAACACTTCATATAATTGTTTTTAATATGAAAAAAAAACGATGTCTTGGCCATTTTTAAGTTTTGAAATTTATCCGGCTTTCAAAGCCAGAGGGAAGCTAGAGCATAAATGTTATTTTCGAGAATACACAATTTGCCTACCTGTTGCACGATTTTTCATATATTTTTCGAAAGGTTATGGGTTTTCTTTCAATGAAAACGGTATAGATATAAATATAATTTTTTTTTTTCAAACTTAACTATTTAAATTAACAATTGCTCCAAATGGCTGCAAAATGTCTACTACCACAGGAATCGGCATATTCTCAATGAGTTTTGTTTGCCTACATTTTCAAAAAGAACAATATGAATGGTTCCGGAGGCTATCAGGCTTTTCCAGAGAAATAATTTCAAACATGTCGGAAATTCCCATGAAATAGTTTTCAAATCTTCGGGAATTCCCGACCGGGAAATCCCGGGATGGAGACTCTATTTGCATTAAATGATTTTTTTTTATTTTTCTAAAATTTCATAATTGAAGCATAACTCAAAAACTGTTCTACTGAGTTTTTTTTTAATTTCATTTTCGGATTCAGCGCCCGATTCCACAACAAAACTGATCTTATTAATAAACAAGTTATTGAAAAATATTTGTGTTAGGTTCACACAAACCTAATAATGGGAATATTTTCAGCTTAGTGTAGCAAGGTCTCATAATAGTGAACAAATCAAACAAAAACTTTGAGGATCCATTATTTGATGTAATTTTCCCTTCTCAGACAAAATTTCATAACTAGCAACATTTTCAGAAATTTCTATGGTTTTCAAAGGTGGAGTATTTGTATGGCTACTTTTTAACCATCTGGAGGAAATTCAGTGAAATTTGGTCAAAGGGCTTCGGCAACAAACGTTTTGAAAAAATGTGGCTAAGGCAGGTAAGACGGATACATAAGTTTCTCCAGGTATTTCAATTATAAAATAGGTTTATTATATTTTAGTTTAAATCGTTCGCAATTACTGAACTCACAAACGTATGTACTTTTACAGCAATTTTTCCGGAAAAATATACCTTTTCTACGCAGTGTACGTTTTACTCGACTATTTATGAAAAGTGTATTTTGCATACATGTTTAAGATTTCTATTTAATCATTTTTATTCAACCTTAGGGTGTCCGTTTTACCCGACTTTCCCTTCTCGTGGTTTAACCCTACACTGAACCCAAATTTCCACTTAACATACACTTGAGAATTCACTTAAAAGTAAGACACAAGTGAATTTCTTCCTTTCAAGTGGCACATGTACATTACACTTGTCTCTCATTTATGTTTTAAGTGAATGATCCAATATCCACTTATTCATCACTTGAATTTTACGTGTCTGGCATATGAAATTCTATCGTGTCTCGGAACTTGCAGCGATTCACAAAAAAAAAAAACAAGTAGAACTGGAGATAGGAAAAAATTGCAATTTTCATTAGAAATCATCAATTAACGTAGGGAGCATTGCAATGTTTATCGTAAGTTATTATAATAAATTAATCAATGATTGAATCTTTTATTATAATTTTTTTTAAAATCTTTCAGATTCTGATTATTAGGTTTCAGAGAAGCTTTTGACGACGATTATTGCTTCTCGGAATCGGAACATTTTTTCCTGTCAAGGAACTGTTTGCCAAAACAAATAAATTAAATACGATTCTGAATACCTGATTGGTTAAAATTAGATTAAATAAATACAACCTCAAAAAAAAATCAGTGTTATCTTCTCGAATACAAAAATATCACAGAAAAATCGCTTTTTACAGATAAATTTGGGAGACTGGAGCTTACACTAACAATCCACATACTCGATGACTTTCTATTCACTTGACCGCTCACTTAAGAAAAATTTCACTTGACGGTCACTTAAAATTCACATGAATTTTCGTAAAGCTAAAATTCACTACAGAGTTTAAGTGAAAATTATTTTCAGTGTACTCCTCTTAAATAAGAGTGTTACGTTATTTTTGGACTCCTCCTTAGCGAAATTGACTGATTGATAAATATTTTGAAACATTATACGAGTTACTGAAAATAATCTTGAGCAGGTCATGTAGAATGATTTAAAGCTGCTAGATTTTTTTTTTTGAAATTTTCAACATTGCTTAACACCGCTTGGTTGTTAATAAACACATTTATTTGCATTCCGTTCGTCACTTTAACGAACTAATTGTATTCAAACAGCAAGTTAGTGAACTCTAATTGCACTATCACACAGAATCATTTTTTTTGCTTTATTTCATTGTTGTGATCTCCAACATTAGTGTGTTTATTATGAGTACGCCAAAGCTGTTCAGACCACAGACACGAGCAACACCCCTCGCTCCCATTCTAGCTTGCAAGTGTCCGAATGGCCCCATTTATATTTATTCAAACATTTATTTATTTATGGAAAATGAGATTTTTTATCGGTCGGTTTTAATCTCGCAGCGGATTGCTCTTTTTCACTCTCGGATGCAAATAACATTACTGCTGCTGGTAATGCTTGTTTGCGTTTGATTGCCCCGACTCGCGATGGTGATGATGGCACGCGCGCGATTTTTGTTCTGGGCACATTGAGGTTGTAAATCGAGAAATTAATGTTTCCACGATTTGTAACCCTTTTTTCAACGAATCATCACCATTGATGATCAGTTAGTAGAGACGTTTGAGAGACAATAATTATGAAAAAAGGATTCATTCATGATGCATTAGTTGGTCAAAGTTCAAATAAAAAGCAATGTTTCATTGAAAAATGAAGATTGGTATAAAAAGAATTCTCATCTGCTGTGACATAAACCGAATTCCAACTTTATTGATTGAAATTCCTCGCTCAAGTAGCACCATTTAACGTCAACTGCTGAAAGTGTCATTTTAAAAACTCGAACCGGAAGTGCCGTCTCACTTTCTCAGGCGGAAAGTTGTTATGTTTCTCCCGAGAGGATCAATTCTCGGCCCGAAAAAATACTACACTGGCAAATTGGAAAATGCGATAATAACATCTCACTAACGCGGTCAAATGCAGGCGTCCTACTGCTATACCCTCTTACTGGAAGAGGTCTTGAAGCGATCTTGTTGTGGGAATCGACCAAAAGAAGAACAACAACAACAATGGGCTCATATCCCTATTATTTCGATTGATGAGGACCGCCGCACTTTCATTGTCGTCGTCTCGCAGTCAATGTGGTGCATTCATGATCTTTTGACGGAACTGCCCTTCTTAGCCCGATGCAGCCAACCGGAGGTCATTTGCAGACCTCAATCATCGATTCCGTAGTCCGGATGTTTGCTGGACGAAGACGAACCGTGTCAAAAATCGTATCAAAAGAAAGCAGCAGCAGACAATGAGAGCGAAAGGAAACAACCGAAGGGCCAAGAGGTGAAATCGTTTTCAATTAAATTCTAATTAAAAAATTCTTCCACTGTACAAGTGGCAAAACCGTTTTTCCACCGTTCGGTTTAAGCGACGGGCATCGTCGGGGTTTGCGCTTCTTTTTGCGTAATGACACAGAAAAAGCGCGTATGGAACGAAGCGGCTTTGTCGCCGTGTATTGTGTTTCATTGACATCTCCGAAGTTTATCAAGCGTGGCAGAGATCAGAACCCAAAAAGAGACACTTTTGATTGGAAACGGTTTTTTTTTCTTACCGATTTTGTTTACAGGCTTATCAAGTAGGTGAACTGGAAGCTATGCCAGAATTCAGTTTGGTGGGCAGAAACATTTCTATCATGTTAAAACATATAAAGCTTAGTTCTTTTAGAAATGGGACAGTTACAAATGCGTGTATCTCGAAAACCAATCGTTGGATCTAAATACTTTCTATGAAGGAAATGAAGGTAATTTTATGATAATTCATGAAAAAATTTGAAAAAAATATTTATCTTTTTTTGTAAGAAAAAAATTTACTTTATTCTGGGTTCCTCCCATCGGCTGGCGCACACTTTTTTCATTCATGATATTGATCAGTTCTTCAAACGCATACTTTGTTAATCTGAATTTTAGATTGCTACAACCTTCTCCTTCAATTTCTGCTACTTTTCGGTTCAATACTTCTCTTTTAAAAGAAACTGCGGGCAATTTAGTGATAGAGCTGTTTCGAAATAAACAAAACTTGATTATTTTTGAGCCTCTTTAAAGCATTTTTAATGCTAATTCTGCTGGCAAAATCTGACAATATAGAAGTGAAACCATCACGAGATTGAAGTTCAAGTATAATTGGTTGTATAGAACTAAGGTTGTGAAGTGTACATACAAGATTACTCTTTTTAGGTTTTAAAAAACAGTTAAAACCAAAGTTTTCGTTTTGAAAATTGTTGTTATTTTCACAAGAGCAGAATTTGGGCAAATTATTTTATTTCTTACAAAACAACTAGCAAATACATACTTTCATATGCTCGGGACCTTGCCACGAGCAGACATGGTATAGGATTCAAACGCTGGAATTTGTTTTAAATAGGGTATTTCATAAGTTTTGTCGTTAATCAAACATCATCTTTCCCATTCTCTCTGTGTTAGCTGTACAGCTTACGAGCTCTGGAACTAGCAAATAATTGTTTTTTCAGGTTGGGTTTGAATGACTCATTACAAGGCAACACTTTCAGCTTATCGGAGAAATTTTTTTGGACATTTCAGCGATCCACCCTTAGTTTTTCGCTTATTCCAAATTAAAAATGCTGGTATGAGACTTGACTTTTCAGATGACCCTTAACCGTAGTTGTCGATCATGTGCTTCACTCCAATTCTTGATTTGAACTTTGTGGACATTTTTGACAGTGTGTGCATACTTTTCCACCCCTCACACACCTTAATTCTTTGAATAATCAACGGTTTTGTCAGCTATCAATTTGATAATGATGGATTTTGAAGGAAACTGTGCAAAATTATTTTTTTCATTTTTTTCTTGCATCGTAAATATCTCAAAAACGCGGAAATTTAAAATTTTGAAAAAAATAGGTCGGATAGTACTTTTCAGAGGCAGCAAAATGCTGTCAAAATTTTGAATGTCCAATTACTAGTTAACGAGCTATAAGCAAAAGAAAGTGTCCCATTTCTAAAAGAACTAAGCTTTAAAATTCTACTTAAAATAACGAAGCTCTCCTGCGCAGAAGACTCCCGGATCTTGGAAAAAAATTCCTGTTATTCAGTGTTTTCCAATCATATAGGTCCTGGGTGAGCAACCTTTTGAAGCAACGGGCCACTTTTAATATGACATTCTTTCGGTGGGCCGTATTAAATATAAAATTTAGTTAATAATAGTTTGCAGAATTTAACGTATTTTTAAGTTTCATCACTAAAACCGGAGCATTCTTCAATAATTTGAATGTTAGTAAAGATTGAAATGTTTAACGAATATTCTATTTTAACAAAAAGCAAACATCATTTGCATCCCTTTCATTTACTAATAAAAACGGTGATGCCCTCTGACACCAGATACCTGCTCAGTTTAGTAACACGTTTCAATTTTGGAATTTTCCCTCTTTACTTCCTCGCTCCAAAAAATTTTTAGGGCTGGCTAGTAAATCTGTAAAAATGAGCGTGGCGACGAACTTTTTAAAAACGAAAATTTTCGAGAGTCTTTTGAAGGTTTGTAAAAAGATTTGAACCGTTTTCTGAAAAAACCTATTTTTTTTTGTTTGAACCGATGCAATGGTATTTTTTGTCATCACTTCCATTGAAATGTTTCATGGAGCTTAACCATAGCGATTTTTTTCAGTGCCCATTTTCGAAAAAGTTTTCTTTACAATTAATTTTTTTTTCGTAAAGCCTACATTTTCCTATCAACGTTTGTTTTTATAATTTGAAGTTCCGTATGAAATCATTGCATTGAGATGGTGAGCATAGTTTCAAATTCATGGAAAATTCATAATTTCACAGATTTTAAACCAGATTTGTCAATATTACAGTTACCATTTTTCACCCCGCGGGCCGCATGTTGCTCACCTCTGATATAGGTCATAGGCAGGCAACCTGTGGCTCTTTTGATGTTAAGCTGCGGCTCTTAAGTTCTCTGCGATAATATTATATGTATTTTCGGTTAAAATATTTATAAAATCGTGCTAAAGCTGTAATTGAGTCTTGTGACCTGGCTCACGGATTTGTATAGGTCCAGAAGAGAATTTAAAAATTGCATCCATTATAAGAACAAGCGTTAAAGAACCAAATGGTAAAATAACATTTCTTGAAGCCTAATTTTACATTTTTTTTTTTGCTTTTTACTGTTTTGAAAGCATCAACATACAGATCAAGGTTTAATTTATCATTAACCGTAAATGCAAAAATTAACTTTTTTTTATTCAAATTAATAAACCAAAATCAAATTAAAATAAATATATTTATTTCCAAAACCCGTGTATATTTTTGAATCAATTGAACACAAAAATTGAGCTATAGCTAACAGGAAAGTCATTTACAAAAAAGTAGTGTTTTGTTATTAAACAACGCAACCCTCATCATATTTTTTACTTTAGGCAATCGCAATCACTTTTTTGTCCTCTATGAAAATTAATCAGTTGAAATTTCTAAAATTAATTTCAGAATGAATTAACCATTTCGAAAAACAATTACAACTTTGACGATTAAAAACATAAACATATTGGAAAAATCTTATCATATTTATTTGAACTGAAAACGGCAATATAAATGAATCTTAATATACGTCTTATCTTCAAATCTTTCACTTTGACATCATGCAAAGTGTTCATTTAAGCTTAATATGGTTTAAAACATTCTTGACTCGATATTTGCCAATGTATTAAAATTTATATACAATCAAACCATGTTAGAAAGATGAAGACTTTGAAGAAAATCCATGTACTTAATGGTAATCAGAAACAGATTTAAAGAAAAATCCAATAATTAGAAAAAAAAATTAAAACTTGCGTAAAGCTTATGTTCATTGATCATTATTGTATTTTGATTTTTTTAATCAAAACAAATACAATAAATCTTTAATGTGGCTCTTTCAAAATCTGAAATTTTGAAAATTTGAATTTTTTGGCTCTTCCAACTGAAAAGGTTGCCGACCACTGATATAAGTTATTTTGGAAACAAGAAAATGTGATCAATTTAGGCATTAATTCTACATATTTTAGTGCCGTGACAAAAAGCTTAAATCACATTCAAGCGTGGCGATAAACAAAATTTTAAAGCTTTAAAACGATGACATCGAGTATTATTTTAAATAAGTTGGTAGAGGATTTTCTAAACCGTTTAAATTTGACTCGATAATAAAACCTAAAACGAGCCTTTTCAAGCATTTTCAAATTTTTAACCTGAACCTTTTTAAAATGGATCAAATAAAACTCAGGAGCCAAACCAACACTACTGGCATAATTCGTGTTGGTCCTTTTCCTCATTTGAATGTCTTGGATTGGAAAATGAGGCAGTGCATTTCCCTTTCGATTAAGATTAATTCCTAATATTAGGATGCTTAAAACTTTAGGAATAGATAATTCAATTATTTGTATGCTCTTTTTTAAGAAAAAAAGGCGAGTCTTGTTTTGGCAGGTATGAAATAAGTTGCTTTTCTACTATAACGAAAAGTTTAAGTCCAAAAAATTATTTAGCCATTAGCCTTTTTTAGATATCGTCTGGTTATAGCTGTACATTTATGTCTAGTAAGGCCGGAACAAATTTCAAATCTTTGTTTTGTCACTCTGCGTTGGGGGGGGAGGGGGGCGTTAGGGGGCACACTAAAAAATAATGCGAAAAACAAATAAATTGGGATAAATTGCACGAAAGCTTGTATGCAACAAAATTGCTCACTATAGCATTACACAAAACCTATATAAATCAAGTAATTTTTCATCAAAAAATTCAAAAAAATCGAAAATACAAAAGGTGAAAAAACTCCCATCTTCCAAAATTTGTTTTCTCGTCTTGTTATAGTTCAGATCCTTGATTTTTTTTCGAAACTTACATAAAATACTCCAAACTTTATTTATTCTCCCCTTCAGGTTTTGTGGAAATTTTGAAGGGGGGTGGGGGGTGGTGGTGGTGACAAAAGTATAAATTGATATTGGTTCTAGCCTAATTAATACAAAGAGAACAGACGTACAAACTAGCCCACGAAACTTGTGTAAAATATCCAACGACCGTTTTGACCCAATTTTTGTTTTTTGGCTGAGCCACCAGATGTCTCCAAATACACCAAAGGGAACTGTCAAAAACAAACTGATAAAAAAAATAAGGTCGGTTTTGAACAAGTCGTGTGAACTATTTGGCATGTTTAAAAAAAATCGTTTTTGAAGATTCGTTGAATTTCCGTCACGTTGCATAAAGGAAAAATATCTTAAAATTTAATCCCTCTGTTGGGGTGCAGGATACCTTCGTGGCTTTTTTTTTGTAAAAGGACATACATAGTCCACAATCATTTTACTTCGTCTAATCAGCTGTTCATTAGAGATGCTGACAGTTGCATCTCGACATCTTTGAACCGTCCTTCTTCATTAATGATCCAGGGTCGTACGAAGTTGGTTTAGCCTGACATTGCTCTCTAGTAATCCAACACCCTCTTTTCTTCAAACTAGAAAGTACTAAGTTTTGAACAATGGGATGCAAAAGTGATTCTCGAAAGTAACCCGCTTCGAGATGTTTAAAAATGGTTCTAATGGGTAAGACTTTTTTTTTTTGTTTCGATTATAGTCGTTTTAACATCTTCATGTCATTCGCGACTTATATCAACGATGAAGTTGGCGGACAAGTCATTGAAAAACTTATCCGGTACAACTGTGATCGATGTTTACTCTTGGGCTCGAACTCACGGACATTGGCTCAGAAAGCAACTGACTTGCCAACTGAACTATATCACAAGCCCGAATGGGTAAGACAGATCGTAAAGAATGTACCTAATTGATTGGATATAGCCGATTCGTCCTCTGACAATAAACGTCCAAGAAGTGCAAAAATTTATTTCAAAACTGTTAGTTATTTTGACTGCCTCAGAAGTGGGAAAATAAAGGGAGTGAAATTCTGTCTCATAAAAAGTAACTCTTATTGCATTTATCTGTCAAAAATGTGTTCATATACGATAAGCTTTTCCGAAAACTGGCACTTGAAAATTTGATTTGTAACTTTTGAACGGCGCAATAGATGGTACTGCTTTAAGTCAATTTTCAACTTTTTTTTTTGGATGCCAGCATTTGAAATTTTACTCACTTTTCTGAAGATTTTTTGTTCGAGCTTGTACGTCTGTTCTCTGTGTTACTTCCTCTATTAATATTTCCGGAATGAGCTCAAAATAACTTCTCACATGCTTTACTTTATGAAAAATCATCTTCACGTTTATTCAAATTTTAGCTCACTATTGAAGCCTCTGGGATTTCTTGAACGACTGTCTATGTGAACTTTGGTCGAATAGTTGATTTTAAGCTGTTTTCGGGTCTCTCACTGGAACTTTCCTTGATTTTTATCGGTCTTGCAAAAAAAAAAATGTGTCAATGAACTTCAGTATTGGCGAAATCTCAAGAAACACTTGACAGATTGTCATTAAATTTTGTACACGTACACATTACATCACCAGGTAGCTTCACTGAAAGTTTCCATGCATCCATGCATTCAAAAGTTAGTTAGAACAAAGTGTTGCCTTTTTTTGGAGTGTATTCAGAACGATAACAGTTCTGAAAAGTCCGGAATTATGAATTCACGTCATGGTTGAATGCCTCTTAAGACCTGAGATTGTTCCTTGGCCTGCCAGAAAACCGCTTGCCATTTTTCAGTTGTCTGGTTTACTCTAAGAAATTTGACACCATTTGTTCTAGTGAAACTGCATAATTTCTTCTGATTCTTACTTTTACGCACATGCTTCAATTCCTCTTAGGAGTGTATTAGAAAAAAAATGCAACATTTTGTTTTGTAAATAACTTTTGAATGCATAGATGAAAATTGATGCAACTTTCAGTGAAGATATCTACTAAGTAATGTTATATTTACATGTGCAAACTTATGTGTCGTTTTGTCAAGCATTTTCTGAACAAGTGTCTAATGAAGAAGTTTCTCGACTTTAATTCTTGGGCTCCAAGTGTACTATTTATAATGTATACTATGAACCACTCTTTTTCTAAATCATGGCTATTTTAGATTACATTTTCTGTTTCCTGAACAATCAAAATAACTCAAAATTTTTAATTTGAACAACGTTGTGACAAATTTTTCAAAATATCTACCCGCTAGAGGTTCAAATGTTTTGCGCACGATTTGACCACCGTTTTTTGTTTACTTGAATGATGAGCAACTTTTTTACCTTGGAGAAATGAAGTCAGGCCTGTTTATTATTCATCTAGACAAACCAGTCAGAAAAAAATAACTTTTTAATCGCTTTATCTCTATGAAAACATCTTATCTTTAAAAAAAATAATCGTCTTCACTTTAATTTAAACTTAAGCTCACTTCTATATCCTCTAGAGCTCCTTAAACGTTTTACGTTTTATGAACTTTGGTCGATTATTCGACATTCAGCTGATTTTGGTTCTCCCACTTACACTTTCCTGGGTTTTTCTCGATTCTTCCCACAATTTTAGGTCAACGAGCTTCTGTATTGGACGCTATCTCAGAAAGGACTCGACACAATGTCAAGAAAATTTTCACATATCAAAATTACATTACTTACAAGCTTCACTGAAAATTTCCTCAATTTCCATCCATACATCAAAAGTTATTCACAATACAAAGTGCTACATTTTTTCGAATGCACTCTTTACAAATTGATTGACATACTTTTTTGGCGCAAATCACGACATTCATAATAATTTGTATATTTTAACTCGTACAATCTGACCGTTTTCAAATAAATGATGTTTAAAATTACTTCTAGATAAAGCCACGTGACCTGCGTGCTACAAAGTTTTTGCTGCTTGAGACTCCCGCAAGTCGGCAAACTTTTTTTCCACTTAATTTTTCTAAACAGCCTATATGCGGGTTCTTAATGCCAAATTTTCCAATAATAAAAACATTTTATGCTGTCTGCCAGCTCTAAAAAAAAGGCTATTTTGGAGTAAATCTTGGCCACCTATGGCTTACATCTTCACCATCTCTTCGATTTTTCTACAAAGAACACTCGTTTTATCTATCCAGCTTAACATTTCATAATCTTAAAAATTTCCTACTTAAGAGTTTATCTCGTGCAATGACATAAAAAATCTAGAACAACTGAACCAATTTAAAGATCTGTGCGGATGCGCCTGAGAGTAAGAATTATTTGGTGAGCGACTGTATTTCAAGCCTTTCAACTTTTAAATGTTTTTTGACTTTCTATCTGTAGAAGCGTCATTTAAACATGTAAGAGTTATATTAAAGAACTTAACAAAACGATGATTTCGTTTACTTTATACATTGGAAAATTATATTAACTAATTAACTAACCGATTGATTTGAATCTGCTATGGCAGGCATGTCAAACTGGGGGTTCGCGGGCCGCATGCGGCCCGCGGCCTATGTCAATGCGGCCCGCGTAGCCCCGTCTTAAATTGTCACAAAAAACACCACTGATTTTTATGTAAAATATTACTGCAAAAAAAACTAAAGATGAATGTACCGATTTAACTGATTTTGGCTGCGGCCCTCTACGTCATAGAAAATTTTTAATGCGGCCCGCACACCTAAACGAGTTTGACATGCGTGTGCTATGGCGACCGTCAAAACTACTTGAACTAAATTAATGGTGGTTGCACGATGGTTTTTAAAAGGCATTTACAAAGTACCAATGAAAAAAATACATTTTTCCGTATCGCAGATTGAAGATAAACCACCTTGAATAAAACATCTTCTGCATTTGAAATCTGCCGACGCGATTAACTAAGTGTTGGCACACTTCGTAATGTAAGGGAAGCCGGAAGCGATATTTGTTCTAATATGGATCAACCCTCTTACTGCCTGATAAATTCTTATTAAATCAAACAATGAAGTGATCTTGTTTAATCGTTATAAAGAATTAAAACTTGAACAAGAACCAGTTAGATACGACTTCGGTTGTGAGAGTTCCTCAATCGAACTAAACCCAAAGGCATTTTTATTGTTGGTTGAAAAAACTCATAATACTTCCAGAGATGATCTGCTTTCCCCATAAGGAACGGAAATAACCTTCATCTCATCTCAATCAAAGTCAGCGAAATCGATAGACTTCCGTTTGCAATACCCAATTTCCTTAGAAAATAGATAAACTTGAACCGAGCATTTCCCTCCGAACTCTTCTACTTCATCTTTCAGAAAAACTTCAAGCAGCCGCGGCGGCAAAACTGGATCAGTAATGATAATTACTTTTCGAGTAATAACTAAACGGAAGAGTTCGTTTTTGTTGCTTTTTCCACTCCTTTCTAGACACTCAAATGATTGAGAAAAAAAGCGCACAGTCATTACGGAAAATTGCTCTTCGCCAAAGTTGTTCATCTCCGATCGGTAAACAATTAACTGGCTCTGTCGCTCGATTTTCCTAAAATGGAGAAAACTAGAAAAGTTTTCCCTTTCCCCGCAAGTTTCGAACGCGAGACACTACCGGACACTGAATGAACAGTTTTCCAAGAAGCCACGCGTACCGCGACCAATGTCACTCGTTAATTGGAAGAAATTTTTGAAATTGGAAATTCAAATTTACAACCCTCCTTTTCGCGGTCCAGAAGAAAGTTTTTGAATAAAAGATGAAAAAACAATTCTACTCGATAAAATGAAAATTACTCCCCTCGGACAAGCGGCGGCGCTTCGTTCGTATAGACGACTTTTGGCGTCGAAGCAATTTCGCGGATATATTGGCAAAATTCATAAATAAAGGTACACCAGTTAGTTCATCAGCGAAAGAATGGCCAATGAAAAACCCTTCGAAAAGTCCTCGCCTGGTGCCACTCGCGCGAGTGTGAAGTGCAGTTAAAAGTTGTAAAATAAATTAATCTACTTTTTCTGGCCGGCATTCCGGGGGCAGAAAAATCTTGCCAACGAACAGCACAAAACCCGGGAAATGCTGCTTCCATTCCATTCGACCCAGCAGAAGTGCCCATCATGGACGTGTTTTTTTAATGAAGCTTAATTTATTAAATAAATATGTACATTTAGTTTTTAAATTTTCTTGACGAATGACTCCGGGCAAGGTAGAACACACTCAAGGTGCCATATTGAGCAGGGAGGCCGGCAGAATTAAATTGAAAGAAAAGGTTCAAGAATTAATGAAACGGATGGTTGCACAGTGGGATTTTTTTAATTTTAAAAATTTTCTGAATGAAAAATTTATCCTAAATTCTAAATTAGATTTATATTTCTCATAACATAGTTGCATTTCAAGTTTGAAAAAAAGTTACGGTATATAAAATCCATTTGACCCACAGTGCTTAGCTCTTTCGAGTTATCATGTGAGCATCAGGTCAAGAAAAGTAAGAAAGATAGAACTGGAAAAAACGGAAATTAGTGACTGCCGCCAAGTGGCTCCAGAAATGATAAATTGCGATACAATGCCTCAATTTAACGTTCATATTTCAACCCGAAGCCTTCACTACTGGAATTGATGAGATAATGTCGGCCATCAACTTTGGACCTGGAAGTAAGACTTTGTTTTGTTTTTATCAAATGAAACTTGTTAAAAATAACCTGACTCGGGAAACTTTGTTTTGCATTTAAATTTACCTCTAAATCTATTGAATAGACTTATCAACTTCATATGAATTCAAAAGACGGAATCCTGTTTAAGTAATAAATAAGAATCTTTAATTTTCTTACTAAAGCTGTTTTTTTTTCATCAAGTTGATAGTTCATCATCTATCTCTTTTATCTCCTTTTCTGTTTTGATCACCTTTTTTGTAAACCACATTTCTCCACGTGTTTTTTCACTGTTATTTATAATATCTTCATAGATTTGAAGCAAAAAAATTCCTCAAAGTAAGGTTTTTGTTGAATAAAATGCTCAGTTTTGTCCATTACATTAAAAAGTTTTTAAAAATAGCAATAAAATATTGGTTCTTAATACAGGGTGCGTATTCAGGTTATATCTGATTTGAATGTTTGATTTTAACTCCGCTATTTTTCAGCTGCTTTAGTTAGATAAACACAAACTAAAAATGTTTAAATTCTCCCAAAATGGTAATTTCAACTGTTATTTTCGCTCTCCGGATTTAACGATACTACGTTTTTTTGCGTCGCGATCGGATGAAGTTGATTAAAATTAAGTGCAAATACTCTCACTCAGAAGCAAATAAGGTGCAAGTCAGAAGCACATTAAGGTGCAAGTCATATAATTTGGTCAGAATTAATCAGTGCTGGACGTGTTGGGTCCAAGGTGTATGAATTTGTCGGAAAATACAAGTCTGTTTAAGAACTAAACATTGTGTCAGAATTGTCAGAAATTAACCCAAGCAACCAAAAGTCGCGTTTTTACTTAAAGAGTGAACTCCGAAGTTCACATTTGGCTGAAAAAATGTTTTACGGAAACTTCAGGTGACTCTTGTCGCGTAAAAGATACTCAGGAACTTCCATCGCCCTTTGAAAGGTTAAACTATCGATAATGGAATTTCTAAGCGCTTTTAATGGAACTTCTTTAAAGAAGGTCGATAAGGTTCGCGTAACATTCTAAAACGCACCATTAAGGTACTCAAAGGTGTTTTAAAGAACCTATATGGGAATTCTAAGCGGCATGTCAAAAAAGTCTGTCAATTTCTTGTCATGGTATTTGTTTTGTTTATATCTGTACTGATATTTACAAATGTAATTCAAGTTTTTTTTTAATTTTTTCTTAAAATGTTAAGATATTCGAATAAATTTTTGATGATGAGAATTTTTGTTTAATTATTTATATGGTGTACGGAAAGTCCTTGAAATAAAATAAGATGGAATCTATTGACCTATCCATTCAATCTTCTCAAATGACATTAAGTTTAAATTCTAATTAATACAGTGGCAATGAAACATTGCTGGATTGGTCGAGAGGCTGGTGAGTTTCATTGCAACCTAGAGAGCAGCGGTTCAATTCTCTAGGAGTAAGCAGCTTTTGTATTCAAAACAATATAATTAAAACCAATGAGATAGACCATGATAGACCGGCAACCTAGCAATCTGACATCTGGTTGTCAGTGCAATCTGTCAATCGGATTTTTTTCATCGCGTAGAAGTTTCTTGACATTCTCTTAAAAGCTGCATAGCGTTCTCTACAGCCACCTAAACGAACTTAAAAGTAGCTTTAAGAACTTAAATTTTGGGCTGATTAGCATTCCCTTCAGACATAAACGAGAGCTGATTAAGCTTCTATGGAACCACTTTAAGGGAATTCTGGTTGCTTGGGAAGACAGAAGAAATCTTGTCAGAAATCGAGTCTAAATTAAAATGTTCGGAAACATGGTCAGATATTAATCCTGTGTCAAAAATAACGCGCCAGTTTAAGAGCTTGTTTGAAAGTACAAGTCTGAATTCATCAGAAATTTGAAGCTTGTGTCAACATCTATTAATTCTGTATTGGACGAATCGGGTTCAAGGGTGTATGATTTGTCAGGAATCGAAAATCGTTCGATAATTCGTCAGAATTCGAAAATAAACTCCTGAACTTCAACAACAAACTCACTTACGTCAGTATTTGAGTCAAAAATTTGTCAGTTTTTGACAAATTTGGTCCAAGTTTGTAAGGTATTTTGGAAATTGGAAATTTTTTTCTACATTTGCTCCAATTTGGGTTGAATCGCTGCTTTGTTACGAATAGATAAGATAAGCAGCGACTAGACCAGCCAAGGCAAGGTACTCCAAGAGTACGGAACCTCAGGGCTGGCTGGCTACTGGCTAACTAAGGACTTTTACGGATAAAATACACAAATCTGGAAAATTCATGTTTCTATGTTTGTTATTATTAATGTTTTTATGTGGCGTGTTGTCTGTGTGTAGAAAACAATGTTCTGTGTCTTCTGTGGCGTGTAATTGTTTCACTAACCGTGATGTGCTGCTGTTACTGCTGCGTCGCGACGTCGTTGCTCCGGAAATCCAGTTCCGGAAGCAGGAGGGCCGTCGATTTAAGGGCGTATCGACGGAGTGTTGCAGGCGTCTTCCTTCATAGGCTTTTAATCGGTTTGCCCACGAGAGTGCCCCGTATCCGGACAGACCGAGAAGGGAGGTTCTCCTTTATATTTAGAGGTCCTCAAACCCCGAGAACGTTGTTGATGCTGATCCTTTACGATAAGACGCGAGACCACAAGGAATCTGCGGGCCGACCCGTGAGAAAGCGTTATCGGGTGAATTCCTTAGAACGTCACAGACACTAAACGGAAACTATGACTTCACACACGGACGCCTGATTTAGAAGAGAGTGAATTTTCCGGAAGCAAGCTTCCTTTTCGCCTTCCATGTTCTCTTTTTCATGCCTCCTCTGCCTCATCTGTTAATTGACAGCAGCCAGCAGTAAAATGTAGCCTACTGTGGTGCTATATTGTTGTGAGACTCGACAAGGAACATGAAATTTCTAGAGCTAAATATATAAAACTACAAAATGAAAACAAAAATCAAACGATTTGTAACCAACCGGTTACAGCTTCCAGCTAAAAAACGAGTAATGGAAATTAAAGTAGAAGTGGATAAGTTTCCGGTCAGAATGGCGAAAAATGTTCAGTTGAAGATGTTGCAGAAAAGAGAACGGCAAATAGTGCTTCTCATGGACAGCGTTGAACGATTCGTGCAAAATTATAAACCAGATCGTGACGAGTGTCAGATTGCTTCAAGGCGATACGAGAATAAGTATCTTATAGTAAAGCCGTACCTAGACGCACTATTTTCACTCGAACCGATCAAAAAAGAGCAACAAGAGTATGAGAGCATCAACAATCTCATAAGTGAGTTTGAAAAGAACCTGATGATGCTGCAGAAGGTTGGCGAAGACACTGATGGCTGGAGCACCATTCTAGCGCACATGCTCTACTCGCGACTGGACTCTGTCACTCTGAGAAACTGGGAAACACAACATAACTGCAAAGAAGTACCAAAATACGAGGACATGAGGAAGTTTCCGCGCAGCTACTGTTCCGTTCTGCAGTCAGTTGCTCCAACCACAGAACCCCGCTTCAATGTCACTGATCATCATCAGTCGAGGAGCCAATCTGCGAGCTACACCACGTTTAACTTCACAGAGATTCCTTCGATTGAAGATATCAGAACGTGTTCAAGCCGTCAATTGAAGTCGAATCTGTAGAAATTGCCTGCAGCCTGGACATATTGCGACGAACTGCACCCGTAGCAGTTGTCGGTTGTGTCAACAAAAGCATCACACTATGTTGCATGTTACGCGATTCTCCGTTCCAAATCCGTCAATATCGAGACTTAGTCAACTGTCAAACGCACAACCTTATCAAGAAAGCACCGATTACTATCCACAGCAAGCTTATCTAAAGCAAAGACAACAAACCATGCCAATAGTTACGGAAACACACACTCAACCACAAAATGCTACAAACAATTCGCTCCACATCAACACAGAAATCAATTCACCAATGTCAAGCGCAAGCCAAAGCTACGTGGCACTGCCTATTAAGCCTGCATCAAATACTCTGCTTCCTACTGCTCTTATTAAGATTAGGAACAAACATGCTGAAGTCTTTTCACGTTCGCCAAAAATCTCCGATTTCCAAGAAATCATTGATTTTTTCATGTTACCAAATCTGTCGTTAAATCTAGCTTCGACGTCGTTTGATCCTTCGTTCATGTCGCTCCCCGATTCTTTCTGGCTAGCCAATCCTAACTTTCACGAGTCAAGCCGATCGATCATTGGTGCTAAATAGTACTTGGATTTGTCGAACGAACAAAGGTCACGAATAATGGTTCAACGCTTCACAATTCTGTTTTGGGTTCGATTGTGTCAGGTCGAGTGGTCGAATCTTCCAAAACAGTTCATTTTCATATTTTATTCTAAATTTAACATTTTTGCCTAAATCTTTATTGAAAATCATGTTATTGAATATTTCTCAATATTTATTTTTGAAGATATTTTGAAAACTTCTAAGCTCAAAAACGTAAAATTTGGAGTTCTTATGAAAAATCATTAGCGAAAATTTGAAATTTTTATCTCGTGTATAATGTTCGCAAATTATTAATCAAAGTTTATTCTAGACCATGGGTGGCCAACATTTTCAGTACTGTAATTTATTTAGTAATTTATCTTAAATATTCCTGGGAAAAACAGAATACTCCATAAAAATTAGAATTTTCTGCATATGTCTGTTTCAAGTACAGATTAATCTTAGTCAGAAAATTTCGTTCCATGAATTTTTATGAGATTTTCCAATCGATTAAAAACCTTCAATATAAATTCCAGAAAATGATAACATATACCCGCCCATTTCCAAAGTTTGACGGTCTCCCTGAAAGTTTTTGTAGGTGTTCGGAAATATAATTAAAAAAATAACATGCAATGCAAAATTGAATCGTTCATAAGTTCTCAGCATTCAAAAGATTATCTACTAAAAGAACTTATAATCCTTGCACCTTTTTATGGATAACTTGGGAAAAAAAACAATTTCTTCTGGAAAAGTACATATATTCAAATAAGTTGTCTTTCTGAGACACTTACTAAAACCAAACCGGTTCTGTTTGATATCATGACAAATGTTATCCCACTCTTATTTTCTCTAAAATTTTTATGAACACGTTATTGGTAATGCTTTTTAAATTTGGTTTTATTTTCATTATTATACTTTTCGCTATCGAAGTTAAGCAAAGAAAATCAAACTAGTTACGTACCAGAGTTTCGAGTTTTTGAATAATAAGCAATTGTTGTAAAATGATGATGGTTATTCGATGTTTTTTTCCCGAATAGTGCGTTAGATATGCGAGCGTGTCCTCTATAATGTGGCAAATTTTCAGAGATGCCAATTTTTCTTTTTAAAGATAAAAAACGACTGGCAACAAATAGTACACGGTGAAAAAAGAAGACTTTTGATTCTATTAATTCAGCTTGTTAAACCAATCATCAAAGTGTAGTTGATTTTTCGCACTCTGCTATTAATACAACAGATTCAACTAAATACAAACTGCTGATTGACCTTACGCAATCGACTGTGAAAACAATAGATTCAAATGTAATGGTATAATTGATTCAAATGAAAATATGATAATTTTAACTACAATTGAATGATTGATTTTATACATTCAACTATAAATATAATAAATTCAACTATTCATTTCTGTTTGACCTCGCACAATGAACTGTTAATATGATTGATTCCGTTATAAATTTATGATTGTTTTTACTTTAAATAAGTATGATACATTCAACTTGAATTGTATGATTGAAACTATGCAATTAGATAAAAATATAGTAAATTCAATTTTTTTTTAAAATTATTGTATGAAACGACGGATATTTAAGACAATACCATGGCTCAATTAATTTAGCTTTTTATACCAATCATCGAAGTATAGTTGATTTTTTCGCAGTCAACTATATATATATACTAGCAGACCCGGTAAACTTCGTCTTACCATTTTAAACTTGGCGTCTATTTCAATTTTTTTTTCGCTGTTTGACTTAAAAAAAGCATCAAAGCATCTTGAGTTGTTAATCGTCTCGCTTTCTTGAACATGCCCTAGTTTTTAAACATATCCATCTTTTCCGTTTGCTCGAATTGGCCCGCTCAATCATATCGGAATCAAATCTAGGAATTTTAACTCAATTCTACGGGTCTTTTAACTGATTATTCAATAAATATCTCCAATAAATTTTACATACTTCTTACATGAATCTTTTTCATTTACATTTCTTTTATTCGGATGCTTTGAATATTGCCGAATGATATCAGGAATCAGCTTCCCGTTGCAAATTCGATTTTTTCAGCACTCAACGTTACCATCAAACTTGGCAAACCTCATGCTAAAAAAAAATCCACTCTTTATAACTTGTTCCATAAATAACATATGTTGATTATATCTATGTTTCATTTATTGTATACAATTTAGTTGATTGACTTCGCTTTGCTCGAGTTCACTTTAAAGTTTAAATCGTTATCAAAAATTTCTCATTTATTGGAATTTATTGCATATGAAACTTTATGGAAGAAGAATTTTGAATATTGGGACAATTTTTGGAGTGTTTGCTCAATATTCTGCCTAGCGCAGCACTTTTAGCTCCCGAGTAGCTTTTGATGGTATATTTTTTAGAACTGAAGAAATAAAAACATTAGAGATGATTTTTTTCAAACCATTTTCAAGCAGCTTCACTTTCCTCACATTTGGAAGCAGGGGTTATTTATATCCATATTTTCATCAAAATCATGTCCCAAAAAAGGTTCGCCCTTTTTTTAGCAAAATATTCTTATTAAATCAAGAAGTCTTGATTTATTGGGTTGATATTCAAAGGAATTTAATTTGGTTTTGAAAGGAGAAAAGATATGATTAAATTTTTTGTTATTCAACCGAATTAAAGCATTTTTAACTTCTTTTTTATCCTTAAATACATACCTGCCAATTCAAACCATTGTTGTCTTATTTGAAATTTTCCTAAACAGTGTTGAAGGTGATTTGCGATTCTGTTTAAGATTATGTGATATTTTCAAGATTCAATAAGATTTAATTGGAACGCAGGTTTTAAAAAATTAAATACATAAAAAAGAACTAATGTTTCAAGGCTACGATGATTTCATGAGTTTATTCTTTTTTCTGGAAATTTTCATGTAAATTTACCACGACATTTAAAAATTTTAAATATCCGTTCAGATTTAACACTCGGGAAACCCTATCTGACTATTTTAGAGAAAAATTGGAATATGTTTCATGACTTAAAGGCGCATTGCCACTTGTTTCACCGTGTGAAATGACAGGAGTTAATATTATTTTCAACACTTTAAGGTCATACCAAAAACTTATCAAAATAAAAAAAAAATCAGCTTCTGCTTTCAAAAAAATTATGCTTCTGAAATATTAATCACAAAAAAAATGTCAACAAAAAATCGGATCTAAAGTCTCATCTACGTAACCAGAATATGTTAAACAAAAACACACATTTATATTAAGTACGAACTTGAATTTTGTGTAAACAAACAGGGAACCTGTAAACAGTTTTTTGGTGAATGATTTTAAAATAAGTTAAGTTTCTTTAGTCAGATTGTTAATTTGGGCCCACCATTTATAAATTTAGAAATCATGTATACATTTTTTGTAAATGTTGAACGTTTGTATTTCTTTGCATTCGGCCTTCAAATGAACATCAATCTTATATAATCCATTTTAAAGGACAGGCTCTTGTTCAGTTCATGTGTCTGTTCATTTGCAACGGATTTTGTGGTTGTTCTATAAATTTAATGGCGCATGATACAACTTCTGTTGAGCACATTTGTACATGTTTGAAAAATATTTCTAGCGTTTTGGATTATAAACCAAGTCTTTCCACTTTTCTTTTTTCAAATGTCCGCAAAGAGTCATACCATTATTTCATACGAATCAGTACTAAATTCATATTATTTAGACAACAATTCCTTCTTGAAATAACACGAATTGAAGTTTTAATTTTTTTCAAATCGTTTGAATGGTTTTGATTTGATCGGCAAAAAATTAATCTGGGTCACATCTGGGCGTCATTCATTACTACATATGTGCTGTACAAATGATCTAGGAATCAAGAAGAAAAAACACATTTAGGCTTCATGTGGTCACCACGTGCATCGGAATTATGCTTGGTTGAGAAATGCGCGCCCAAATATTCCCTCTAAACAGTATGCTATGCCATAGTTACTAACCTCCTTCGACGTTTGCTTGCGACGCCTTGACCATAGAGACGAAAAACAAACCACCCGCCCGGCGCCCAAAGTAAAGAAAATCTCGAAAAAATTGAAGGCCATGACTTTAATTTGATTCAATTTATTACAAATTTAATGATTACGGACAATTAATGCGACTTTTTGTTGTTTTTATTCGATATAAACCGATTCGCATGCCCACAGAATATTCTAAAAATAATTTCATTTGAATCGGTTGGGTCATTTCGGAGGAGTAGTACTACAAACACCGTTACAAGAGAATTTTATATAATAGATAATAGATTCAACTATATACTGCTGCTTGGCCTCATGTAATCAACCATAAATATGATAGATTTAACAACAATGGTATAATTGATTCAGCTATCAATATGGTGGATTCAACTACAACTGTATGATTGAATTCAGGCATTCAACTATAAATATAATAGATTCAACTAAAAACTACTGATAGTCCTTCTGCAAACAACTGTACATATTTAAGATTCAATCATATTGGTATGATTGATTTAACTATAAATATTATAGAATCAAGCAAAATTGTATGATTGATTGAGTCATTCAACTCTAAATATCATAAATTTTACTATACTTTTATGATTGTCATCCTCAAGCAAAACTGACCAGAAGGAAACCTGTTGTATGTGTTCTAATAGCAGTTGTAGTAATGTAACAGCTCGGCCGGTGTGGGCATCGTTGGACCAACTGCGCTCCGGCTACCAGTAAATCCCGAAATCGGCGTGGTCCTTCATCCCAGCTGACCGATCGAAAAGTGGCCTATCCGGAAAAGGCCTTGATAAGTACCATTAAAATACGTTCAATACTTCCAACGAAATTCCTGGCCGAAAAAATCAACAAAAAAAAGACTACAGAAAACTGCCGGGGGCCCCTAGAGGAAAATGTCGATTCAACTTGGGGAATCACAGTGAAAAGTTAACATAGGTTGACATGGTCTTCTAGAGAACGATGCTTCTTATCGGTGACAGCAGGTGTGCTGCTGAACAGGAAAAGGGGACAAAAAGTATGAAACCAAAATAGGTAAAAATTGACCTTATTGTTCGCATATCACTTCAGCACGTCCTTGAAGTAGTGGCATGAAGCCAAATCCGGCCAGAAGATTGTTGGGACGTTGTGGGCCTTTTTTTTTTAGTTGATCACCCAAGTGGTGAATCCTTTTTACGGATTGCACTCCAAGGCACGGCGAGCGAGCAAGTCCCCCCAGTATGCTACTTTGGGTCCGTGGGTGCAATTGGACGACTCATGATACTAAGTACCCCTACGCCATAAAGTCCACCTGTGGCCGCAGACCTGGTTCCCACCTCGAACTGTTTAGTACACTATGCTTCAATAGTGGGAGGTCTATTCGCGCTAATGCGCTCTAAGGCAATACTCATTAACGAGACAACTTTAAGCAAAACCTCTCATCCTTACGACTCGACGCCTGAACTCTCCTCTAACGACTTGAGAACCGTCATCTCCTCGCAGTGACTCGAGATTCCCACACAAATCTCTCCTCTTCGCGACTTGAGGCCTGATCTCTTCTCTAACGACTCGAGATCCGACCCCTCCTCGCCTCGACTCGAGGTTTAGCTCTCCTTTGCACGGTTCAAGGCCCGATTCCTCCGCTAACGACTTGAAATCTGACTTCTCCTCGTAATGACTCGAGGTGACCACTTGTACCCCTCCTCTTGTTGATAAGGGTCCAGATTCCTCCTCTTACGACTCGAGACCCGACCCCTTATCGTAAAGACTCGGGGTTGACCACACAAACCTCTCCGCCTGAAGGTTTGAGACCTGACCTCTCCTCTAACGACTCGAGGGCCGACCTCTTATCTTCAGGGTTCGAGGTTTGCCACCTTACCTTGTGTGCCAGATCGAGAGCAGCTTATCCTAGACTCACGCCTGTCACGGCACACACGCGGGACTTAACGCAACGACTCGGATGATTCTAGACGAAGACGTCATCCTACTTCGACTCGAGCAGCCGCTTCTGGAGACACTCTTTCATGTACACCTGTCCGTTCATCGTGTCCTGGGTCATGAAAGGTGCACTCCGCTTCCCGCACGTGCAGATGGCTTGCCAAACCAGGATTTTTTTTTATTTATTATTAATGTCTTTGATAGTAATCACACAAACATATCTTAAACTAAACATGTATTAATTTCAAGAACTACGTATACTATTCTTAAATATATCTTTGGAAATGTTAAAGTTAAAAACGTTTGACACTTCATTGAAAACACGACAACAGTTATACAGAGGATGATTTTGTGCGAAGACGGTGCGGCTGTATGGTATCCACAGAAAGTTCTGTTGACGAAGTCGTCTAGCTGGCGCGTGAATGTTAATGTTTTGCAGCAATTGGGGACAATTGGGGAATTTCTCCGCAAATTTGGACATCTTCTGAGTGTGGACATACTCCGGAACGCTGAACTTATCCTTGGCCTTGAAAAACAGGTTGCCGGGGATCTGTTTGAAGTTGGCCTTCACATATGTTTCGTCGTTCATGATGCAGCATTCAACTTTCGTCAGCATGTTGAGGTACAACTTTCTGGAGGTTTTGGCGGACTTGTTCTGCTTCTCGTCGCTATTAGGGGCCTTTTGTACCTTGACCGTTCGAAGCTCAGCATTAGTTTTGGCCATCTAGACAAAACTTTGGCTTAGGTGCAGCTTCTGAGTCATATTACGAAAGGAGGCGTTCGGGTTTCGGTTGAAGGCCCGAACTACGTGGTTGTGATTTTTGGTGTTGTACGGAATACTTTTTCCTTCACTTCTGGGCTTCCGATCGGTGGTCAATCGTTATTCGAACCGCTAAATCACTTGCGACACCGCGGAATTCTCGATTCCCAACATTTTAGCGATGGAACGATAAGAGAGATCCTTGTTCTCGTGATGAATGCGCAAGACTTTATCACGCACGAGCAGTTCTTTTGACTCCATTTCCGCGAGTTTTGCTCACTGGACTTTAAAACTTGCAGGATGTAAACAATGCACTTTGTACTAAATCCACCCAATTTTTCATTAAATTCTACTCGACACGGTTAAAAAGTTAAAGCAATTTCATAGTATGGCAATTTCATCGTGGACACCCTTTATTACGTACAGAAATGTGTAAACAAAAGGACGCATCCATTAGATTAAAAAAAAATCGATTCAAAATGACCGTTAACATAAGGTGTGCTTATCGTAACTCGAACAGTCTATACTAACAAATAATTAGTGTCTTCACAGGAAGTTGTTTTAAAGAATCAATTGAGGGGGATCCGTCTTCAATTTATTGATCTTAATGATGTATTGGTATTAAATTACCCTGTCAAATATATTCCAATGAAACAAAACAAGCATTCAGTATTGTGGATGCTCAGGTCTTTAAACATTATTTGTTGTTTTTAATCCAGAGATTTATATTCATTTTAAAAAATCTGTAAAAAGAATGAGATCAACAAATTTTCTTAGTTTTTCAAATCATGATCAAGAATTTCATCCCCTTCGGCAAAAACAGAGAAAAAGTCAAATTCACACCATAACTGAGACAACAGAAGAATAGTGCTCACCATAAAACGGCACCATTCAAAGTTATTCCAAGTCAATAAAACAGTTCAAAAAGTTATCGCCAAACACCATCAGACGGGGCAGCTTAGAAGCGGTTAGGGATCAACAATTTCGGAATGGACTTCCCTTCCTGAACTTGTTCCAAGGGAGCTAGAAGGGAAGAAAAAGAATAAAAACATCCCAAAGTCAAGCAACAGCAAACGCCGAGAAAAAAGGAACCAAATCGGACCCATAAATTTCCAAGAAAGTAGCTGGCGGGTTGTTTGGCTTGTTTGGTTGATTTAGGAGCGATGAAACGAGACGCGCACCCCTAATATAATTTGGCGTCAAATCGGATCCACAAATCGACAACTTTGGAATGGACTTCTAATAGAGAAAGTTTGAAAGTTTTTTCGAGGGCACCTTGGGAGATTGAACCAGTGATTGAACTTGGTAGGTCGGCTGAGACGTTTGTTTTATTTTTTTTTTTCGAAAATATTTACTCCCGCTTTAGCGAAAACAAAAATTTATTTAATTTTTTAACTGAGCTTAGTTTTGATTGATTCCTCCTCTTTTCCACGAAAGTGCGAATTTTCTCAAATAAATTTTCATAAGGAAAAGTTTTGTAGTTCTAACAGTATTAATTTTTCAGCAAAAAAGAATTCTCCTTATCGTCTTTTAAGAAAGATTTAAAAAAAATCAACACGATTCTCAAGTGACGAAAATATTAAAATTTTTAAGAACCGGAATATAAGCTCTTATGATCGTTAAATCATCTAAACCTACAAGATACGCTCTGATACATGATGTACACATTGTTCCTTAATTTTCACCATCTTAAAATATTCGATTTTTCAGAATTAATGGTTTTTAAAATGCATTTTTACTTTAACTTGTTGACTCGGGGCGTATAAGGCTATGATCATTTAGTATCCGGGCACTTTATTTTGGTGATATCTACGTTAATAGACCTCGGATATGCAAAACTTTAGTAGCGTTGTGTTGGTTATGAAAAAGACTATCTTGCCTGTTTTTGATAGATTTTTAAGTTAACGTGTGTTTGAGATATTCACGACGCAAAAAGACATGGTAAAAATAATTTTGCACAAATTTGCTCCTTTTACGCATTTTGCGCCTCGAAAATTCTTCATTGTTGACTTGGAAGGTCATAAACTCTTGAATTTTTCTGATTTTTTTTTCGGACCAAATGATTAAGAAGTATAAGGAGACACTTTTGGATGCTCACGAAGTTCAAACCAAGCATCTTAGTGGAACCCTTGATCTTAAATATGGTAAAAAGTCTATGGTTATTGGGGATAACTGAATGCAGACTCCTTAAATAATGCAAAAAATCCATTTTCAGCAGGCAAAAAGTGTTGCCTGATTAGGAGACACCAAGTAAATAACTAATAATGATCAGTTACAAAGATTGTAATCTGTGCATCCGGTTTTTACGCAATATGACAGATGTGTTCTGAAGGAAAAAAAAAATTATGTTAAAACCGGATTTAAGAGATCAAATTCTTCGAGATGCCTACTCATGAAAAGGTTCCAACACGATTCCAATTGCTTTTTCCAGGTGAGTTTGTGTAAAATAGCATGATTTTGCAAAGGTTTTGCTTCTGTGGTAAAAAAAATAAACCAATACATGCCTGAAAAAAGTGTGCAAAGATAAAAAAGAGATTTTATTAAAAAGTTAGAGTATTTCTTGAAATCATTGATAAATATATTTTTTTATATTTTTACATTAAATGTCATATTAACACCTTCATTTCTTTCATAGAAAGTTTTTCGATCAGATGAATAGTTTTTGAAATACACACGTTTGTAACTGCCCGGATACTAAATGATCATAGCCTTAGAGCGCCATTGATCGGGTCAAGATGGCGCAAGTCAAGCTGTAGCTCTACAATTCAGTTGAATTCATCGAGTTGAATTCGCTGCTAGATTATACGGCAGAAAACGCCTATCGTGCCCCAATCGATATTGCTCTGTACGCCCCGAGTCAACTAATTTCAGTAAAAACACGTTTTAAAATTGATTAAAGTGAAAAATCAAATATTTAATGATGGTGAAAATTGAGAAACAATGTGTAAATCATGTTGCAATGCGTACATTTTAGATCAAGATGATTTAAAGGTCATAAAAGCTTTTTTGGTGATGGTGATAATATTTTCTTCACTTTAGGACCTAGCTGTTTATTTTATAATATTTCTGTGAAGATTATGAGGATATTTCTTTTTTGGTGAAAAATTAATACTATAGGTTGTACGAAACAAATACTCATGAAAATTTGTTTAAGAAAATACGTACCTACTTTTGTAGAAAAGAGGAGTGCTTATTATGCCCCAGGTGCTCGTTATGCCCTTATCTCCCCTAAAAATGTTAATTCTAGATTTATTTTCATAGTTATTGAATTTATCATTTAAATTTATTTTCGACTGAGATATTTTATTTTAATTTCGTGCACATTTTTCGGAGATTTAATGCCTTAAATTTATCATCCAATTTTTAATATTTATTTTTCCCGTGCCAGCACCAATAAAAACAAAAATATTGATACGATTAAATCATGTTCCGTAGCCGACATTATACCGATAGAGCTAATCTGGTTGGTATTGATCTTAGTCGGAAGATGCTGCAAGACCACCTAGTAATTACTTCTCTCATTACGAAGATCTCGGCTTTCGACTTATAGTATTGAGCAAACCCGACAACATCCACCGTCGTAAATTACATGCAGATGAACGAATTTCGGGTTGTTGTAAGCCGTCATGTTCCGAAAGCCGAACGACAACACCGAACACCAACAACATAACCTCAACACAACAAACAATCCACATCGGGCGACAACAACAAGACCGGGTCCTGCTGCAGTTGTTTTGTTGTTATATTGCCTTGCATCACCATAATTGGTCGGCTTTGGCTTTGGCTTTTGTCAGTGCTGTTGTTTGGAGCTTGTTTGTTGCAACTAGAAGGTAGAACATTCGGTCATTGTCGTCTCCATCGGTATCGTCGTCGTCGGCTCGTTTGGGGAAACTTGAAAGAGAAAAAGGGATGTTTCCCATGCCCCAAAACACTTGCTAACACAAAACCCACCATAATGACATCCTGGTTAGCTGGGTCGAAAACATGCCTTAACACTGGATCAATTTTCCTGGGGAAAGTCTTCTAAATTTTCTGAAAGATAAAATTTTGAACTGAAAACAAATTTTAGCCAATAAAAAACAAATTTGGTGGTATTGAAAGTCAGTAATGTTTACTCTTATAAAAGTTCAATCCGTAGAAAAAAAAAATAAAAGAAATTGCTTATTTTGTTTTCGCAAAAGAGTTTTTAACCCTTTCTGAGGAAGCCAACAGCAAATAGGAAAGAGTTGAAAAATACCCTACAGACAGAAAACAAACTCCTTTTCTGCCTGACTTCGCACAGCTGGATTCCCAGAAGATGTTGTTCCTATTGCCGGAAAGAGTTGATTTATACCACCAAAATCAGCATCAAATGGAGCGACAAAGTTATCTAGCCAGGGAAGTTTGGTACCAGTGCCAACATAAAACTGTCAAGAAACGACAAATTAACCACGTGATTATCCTGATGCAAACTTGAATTGTCTTTTAAATATTTGAATGATAGATTAAAAACTGCAAAACGAAAAACAAAAATGACAAAAATGACAAAAATTACAAAAATTACAAAAATTACAAAAATTACAAAACTTACAAAAATAACAAAAATGACAAAAACGATAAAAAATGACAAAAATGACAAAAATGACACCAAAATGACAAAAATGACAAAAATGAAAAAATGACAAAAATGACAAAAATGACAAAAATGACAAAAATGACAAAAATGACAAAAATGACAAAAATGACAAAAATGACAAAAATGACAAAAATGACAAAAATGACAAAAATGACAAAAATGACAAAAATGACAAAAATGACAAAAATGACAAAAATGACAAAAATGACAAAAATGACAAAAATGACAAAAATGACAAAAATGACAAAATGACAAAAATGACAAAAATGACAAAAATGACAAAAATGACAAAAATGACAAAAATGACAAAAATGACAAAAATGACAAAAATGACAAAAATGACAAAAATGACAAAAATGACAAAAATGACAAAAATGACAAAAATGACAAAAATGACAAACATGACAAAAATGACATAAATGTCAAAAATGACAAAATTGACAAAAACGACAAAAATGACAAAAATGACAAAAATGACAAAAATGACAAAAATGACAAAAATGACAAAAATGACAAAAATGACAGAAATGACAAAAATGACAAAAATGACAAAAATGACAAAAATGACAAAAATGACAAAAATGACACAGAAGTGATACAAAAATAAAACAAAAATGAACCAAAAAAGACCCAAAAATGTCACAAAAATAACACAATCAAAATCTAAAAATTACTCAAAAATGACACAAAGTTGACACAAAAATGTCACAATTCGATACAAATACAGACTCTGTTCATTTCTGGCAACATTCGATTTTGGCAACATCCGATTTTGGCACATGTGCCAAAATCGAACGGTTTTTAGAAACAACATTACCTTTTAGTTTTCGTTTTAACAGGACCAGTTTAGTTTAGAAAAACACCAAAAATGCGTATTTATGTTCTGAAATGGTGATAAAATGCAACAATAAAAACCAAAGATTTTTTAAAATTTGATAAAGTACTCAAAAATGACAAATAGATGAAAAATTCAAAAAGCTTAAAAACAAATTCAAACAATAGACTGAATATGACAAAAAACAACTAAAAAATTATGGAGAATGATAAAAACAGCAAATATGACAAAGAAAACGAACATTATAAACAAAACAAGAAGAGTGCAAAATTCATCAAAAACATGATGAAAAATTTAAAAAAATGACTACAAATGGTCGGAAATTGACTAAAACCAACGTTTTTGATATCAATACTGATGTTATGAAATCGCTTGGTACATCTTTGTACCTGAAAATGATCACGTTTTCATATGTGATGAAAGAAATTAGAGAAACATGAACTATCAAAAAACGAAAGAACATAAGCCGAAATATCATGAAAATTTCGAAAAAGATACAACGGCTCACCGACAGGACTTGAACCTGCAATCTCCGCTTCGGTACAACGGCGCGTTAGCCAATTCCGAAATTTTCATGATATTTACGGCTTATGTTCTTTCGTTCTTTGATAGTTCATGTTTCTCTAATTTCTTTCATCACATATGAAAATGCAACGTTTTTGATAATAGTAATAGTTATTTTGTAAAAATAACTGAAAAACAAGATGAGAAAAAAAAAACCGTTCGGTTTTGGCAACATTCGATTTTGGCAACACAAAATGTACGGGCTTGTTGCCAAAATCGTACGGGGTCTGTATAACTCAAAATAAGACTTAATGGACACAAAAATGACACAAAAATGACAAAATATTACCCAAAAATGACACAATAATGACACAAAAATGATTCAAAAATTACTCAAACAGGACACACGAATATCGCACAAAAATAACAAAAAACTGACACAAAAATTCAGGAAAGAAATACATCTGACACAAATGGACACAAAACTGACCCGTAAATGACACATATATAAAAGA
>NC_073693.1:281086813-281277998 GCF_029784155.1 Uranotaenia lowii | reverse complement strand
TGTTCTTTTTTCTTCTTTAAATTGTTAAAAATCCATTTGTTTTCTCTACCATAGGGGCTACCGCTGGCGACATTCTGTTTTCATTATCAACTGCTATATCAACTGAGTGATAACGATAAAACCAGCTGGACCAGGTGCCAAGAGTCGAGTCGTGTGCTCCTCAGCAACAAATCCAGCTTCCAAAGCTGTGGACACGTTCGAACCATTTGTGATAGCTTTATTAATTATCGCTAATTAGTTCCTAAAATGGAAGCTAAACTATTTTCTGCCACCGATACAGCACACTCTGCTTTCGTACATCGTATCATCAATCTGTCGACTCGAGCGGATGTTGCTTGGGTATTTAGAAGGGGACAACGCCCATTTGGGACCGCGCCATACCGTATGATTGTTGAAACATCAACAACTCTATTCCCATCACGTCTGAAGGAATGTAGAGTTCTAGTGAGTCTACCGAACGGAGTTAAATGTTGATTTGACCCTCATTTACAATAAACTGGATGAATCAGAAAAAATAAATAGACAATCGGTGATAGTCAATCCAAGTCCCCCCACATTTCCAACAGGAACTTTTAATCATTCTTAAAATCAAGAAGCTGTATTGTCACAACCTGTGGTGGATCACACAATTCGATAACAACCGGCATCGAAACTGGATCCAGACGATGACATCGACGAGGACGATAAAGTTCTTTGGTAGGAAAGGAATGTGGAAAACAATTAAAACCGGGTAACCAGATTGCCAAATTTGAACACGAGGCCCTGGAATGCCACGGGTAGCAGTTGGACCAGAGAGATCACGAGACACTGATCTGTCCCAATGAGGATAATGTTATGGCTGCGAGTGATTGTGTGGCCCATTTGTAAATGGCACAGGGAAAATGGTAAGATTCTTTTAATAATCTAGTACAATCAATAAATTTTCGTAAAGTTTCACTGTGCAAATATTTTCAATTCACCATTTCTTGTTTACGGGGCGACATTCCGTTCGATTTTCCCTTTTAGAATTAATTTAATTTGAAACAAATCGATTTTTTATTCGTTTTGGTTCACACTTCAAGTTGTAGGGATCGGATTTTAATTTTTCGAGTCGAAAGCTTTAAAGAATATTTTCAAGGATAGCTACATCTTGAAAACTTTGGAAACACACTGGCTCATTCTGAGTGTTATCGATTTTCCGTAAAAATTCAATTAGCATATTTTACCCATTAGCCAGTAGACCAGACAGTAATGTCGAGTCGATGGTCGTTGAAGGTTGCTCATCTCAACAGTATATATTTGTGCTTTAAAAAAATCTTCATCAAATTAGTTACTAGCGAGATATAAAATTTTCATTTACAGTTTGAAAGCCATTCATTTTTAATTCGATTCAAATTTCAACTTTAAAACATGGACAGTAAAAAATGGTTTCAGTTTCACATAAATATCCTAAATGACCTGAGTATTAAGATGGGTTCTCATTCTTGCACTTTGCACACATTCATATTTTGATGTTTAGAAACATTTTATATTATTTTCATCTTCCCATATTGTCTATTAGAAAATTATTTTTCAATGCGTGTCCAAAAAACAACTTTGTTTTTTTTTATAAAAAACTAGCTGACCCGATAAATTTCGTTTTATCTGTATATTAATAAATCGTTATAAATGTTTAACTTCATCTACTCGTCCTTAGTTGAGAAACTGATGAAGAAATGTCAATGATGGGGCCTAAATTCAGGAGCAAACATTATTGAAGCAATTAAAATGAAGTTCATGGCTTGCGTATGAACAGAGGCTTTAAATGTTAAAATTATCACCATACATTCTAGGGAAAGTAAATTGTGGTATTAGAAATAGGTAGTTTAAATATCTAGCCTAACAATTCCTTTTGCTTAAGACTTACAGTACAGTGTTTTCTTTTATATTATTAATTAATCAGAATTCGTATGCTAACACAATTTTGTATTTTTTTTTTCTTTTGAGACCTAAGCTTTGCGCTGATTTACAAATTGTCACAATTAGAAAGCATCATTTTGGTAATCCAATCCTACCCTCCAATCAAGTAAATGAGCTTGGCACGGAAGCCTTGTTGGAAGAGGTTCGATTAGGTCGTAAAGTGAGCTTGAAATTTTCGGCTAGTTACGGTGAGTTCTCCCATCCATCAAGTCGGATCCAGGCTAGGTGGGTATGCTAATTTGTGGACCATTTCTGTGATTCGAGAAAATCCTTCCGAGAACGAAAATGATGGGACAGCATTTTTCGTTACCTTGGATAAACACCCCATTAATCGTGGGTTGAATTATTTTCAAAATAAACAGTCACCGCTTTGTTTATGGAATTGGATTGCCTTTCGTAAATATTTACTTTTGAATTCTACCGTTTATTCAATAGAACAAAGTGAAGGTTTTGCCTATTTCATTAGAACAAAAAAGTGCACAAATTGAAAGGCAAACATTCATTTAGAGAGCCATTTGTAGGACTTTAAAAATGGCGTCAAGTTGCACTAACTGCCATTGCACATGCAAGGTAACAGGGCAAACCAACAAAGTTGCTGCGGTGCATGTGCAAAATGAATAATTGTACTGGTCCTAGGTGTGGGACATTTGACCAAACCCCCCGGGACAATTGCATTTAGAAAATAGGAGCGGCGTCGCCATCAAATCAATCTTGTAGAAGGGTGACACCCCTTTTTTGATGGTTTTGTTTGAGGGTGTTAACAATGCTGAATATTAAATTCGACATTTTTTTATATTTTGCTGCTGTGTTGAATTGTCATAACAAATTTCACAATCTTTCAATTTATTTTTTTTCTTTTTTTGATGTTGAATAAATTTTTAAACAATAATTCCATAAAATCAATGAGTTACAATCATAAAATGCTAACCAATTACGGTTGAATCGCTTAAAAAAGGGAACTCATGATGGGGATTCAAATTGATATTTTTAATAAATAAGAAAAAATGAGATATTTTATATGAAGGATTTTTTTTCATGAATTGAAGAGCTTTTCTAATCATTCGAGGTTTTTGAGGGACTAATGGAAAAAGTGTTCAATAACATTTATTTATGTTCATGAAAAATAGATCTTAATTTTTTCCCTGAACTAAGGAAACACGAAATTGAATTTTTTATAAGAGTTTTAAAAGTTCTATAAAACAACTTCACCAAGGTGATTTTTAAACGAGTATTCGACCAGTGTAAAAAGCTATGATACTTAAGCCTAATACACATCTCACCTGCGTCCTGAGTTTTTTTTTGAGTCATAAGATGGGACCTGATGAGAAGTGAGCAATGGGACGTGACATTTGAAATTTAGACGTGAGACGTAGGCATGAAACGTAAAGCGAGAGGCTTGAGAAATCAGACATCAGACGTGCGAGGTGATACATGAGAAATGAGACGTGAGAAGTGAGACGTGAGAAGCTAGACGTGAGAAGTAAGGCGTAAGAAATGACATAGGATATAAGACATGAGAAGTGAGACGGTGGGTCAGATCTGAAAAATGAAAAGTGATACGAAAGATATGAGGAGTAAGTATTGAAACGTGAGAAGTGTGAAATGAGACAAGAGACGTGACAAATAAGAAATGGAACTTAAAATGTGATAGGTGAGCTTATTAACCTGCGAAGTAAGAAATGGGGCGTGAGTTTAGAAATGTTAGACGTAAGTCGTGAGAAGTAAGTCGCGAGACGTGAGAAGGGAGACATGAGACGTGACGTGACATGACCCGTGAAATGAGACATCAGATGTACGAGGTGAGGGCATAGACGTAAGAAATTACATAAGACATCCCAAGCAACCAAAAGTCCCATAAAACAGGTACAAAAACGCTTACTCAGCCCCATCATTGATATGAAGTACGTTCTATGCAGCTCAAAATTTAAGTTCTTATTGATACTTTCAAGTTCCAAAGAAGTCTTAATGATCTTCTATTCAGCTTCCAGCGGCCTCTTAATTCAGCTTCCAAAAATCGCAAAATGAGCAAAAAAATGTCTCTCTATCTCAACTGAACCGTTGGCTTCGGTTCATACCACCTTCTCTTGATTATTTACTGTGTTCAGTACCGGTGCCGCCATGATGCCACGCGACGGATTTCAAACTCGACAAATTGCTCAATTGCTTCTTTCCTACATTTCCTACATATATCGCATCAGAATGGTCACTCAAGTACAAAATTACTTATTGAAAAAAAACTTGCCCGGCTTGGGGATCGAACTCCGACCTTCGTGGTGAGAATCGAACACGCTACCACTAGACCACGCCTAGATGTTGTTCTAACTGAAACTAAAACTCGAAGAGGTGATTTGATTTTGAAAGCACATCAATGCACTTTTTGTGACTTATCAAATCCCGTTTGAGCCCCTTTTGTGCCCTTTATGTGACTTACCAAATCCCGTATTGAGCACTTTTGTGCCCTTTATGTGACTTAAGTCCCGTATAACGTACGTATAGATCACTTTTGCAGCTTTCAAGTTCGTTAATGAGCACATATAGTTCACTAACGGGAATTGGGCAAAACAAGTCACATACAACGTACATATTAATCACTTTTGCAACTTTCAAGTTCATTAATGAGTACATAAAGTTCACTAAAGGGAATTGGACAGTTGATTCTCTTTGTCAGCCAATATGTAACTTTCAATGCCTTCATTCAAGTAAATATGTGACTTTTGGTTGCTTGGGATGAGACATGAGACGTGAGACGTGGAACTGAAGAAATGAAGTTTGTTTTTAAAAGAAGTGAGAAGTGGGTTTATAAAAGTGAGACGTGAGATGTGAAGAGTGAAAACTGGCACGTGAGAAGTGAAACGTGAAGGGTCAGAACTGAAAAATTAAAAGTGAGACGAAAGATATTAGAAGTAAGTATTTAAACGTGAGAAGTGTGAAATGAGACAAGAGACGTGAAAAATGAGAAATGAAATGTAAGATGGGATAGGTGAGCCGTTAGAGAAGTGAAAAATGGGACGTGAGTTTAGAAAAGTTAGACGAGAGAAATAAGTCGCAAGACGTGAGAAGTGAGACATGAAACATGAAGAGAGTGGCTTGAAAAATGAGGCATCAGACGTGCGAGGTGAGGAGTGAGACGTGAGACATGAGAAATGAGACGTTAGAAGTGAGACGTGTGAAGTTAGACGTGAGGTTTAGACGTTAGAAATTAGGCGCCAAAAATAACATGAGACATGAGACGTGAGATGTGGGACTGAAGAAATGAGACTTGTGTTTTTAAAAAGTGAGACGTGGATCTATAAAAGTGCGACGTGAGACGTGAAGAGTGAGAGTTAGCACGTGAGAAGTAGAACGTGAAGGGTCAAATCTGAAAAATGAAATGTGAGACGAAAGATATGAGGAGTAAGTATTTAAATGTGAAAAGTGTGAAAAGAGACAAGATACATGAAAAATGAGAAATGAAACGTAAGATGTGATAGGTGAGTAGTAGGACCTGAGAAATGAGAAATGAGACGTAAGTATAGCAAAGTTAGACGTAAGTCGCAAGACGTGGGAAGTGAGAGCGAGAAGTGAGACATAAGACGTGGGGAGAGTGGCTTGAGAAATGAAACATCAGACGTCCCAAGTAACAATTTTAGCTTTATTATGGTCGCAAAAATTTCGTTTGGACTATAGCATTAATCTTCATAAAAAGCTAAAGCGTATTCTATAACATCACCTGGACTCTAATAAAGCCAAAATTAGTCTATTTGGCCCTACCCTAGAAACGTCATCATGACACCTTATTAAACATGTAAGGAATTTTTGTTTTTTTTTTTTTCAATTCTGTGAGTTCTCGAAGTTTTATTTTTATTTTTTCCAGCAACCATAATGGTTGTCGAATGATAATTGCATTATTGAGATATGATCTGGTAAAATTAATAGCCAAAATAGCAATGTTTTAACCATATTATGAGCCTCTTTTGTACTGCCAGTCAAGATTTTAGGTAAAATGTGTATGAAATAGTATCTTAAAATAAATGCGCCTCGTCAAATCTGATGGTCAATCATGATGGAATTGATGGAAAATAGGCCTGAAAAAATATGTTCCAATGCTTGCATTGTGAATCCATCAACATGGCGTCATTTTGTGCCCTTCGATTTAGCAACCAACATGGCGTGAGTCAATTCATAGTTTTATTATGGTTTAATGATGACCCCAAAAAAAGCTACGATTTGACGTTTCTCTCGCAAGCCAACCAATTACACGCTAAGGTTGAGTTCCTCATTTCCTTCATTGTTAATCCTTAGTACACTAAATGAGGACAGACATTTTAAATAAAAACGGATTGGTTGTTAATCACCCGTGGAATAAATCATGAAATGAAGTCAAATTTCGTTGTCTGACGCCATCTTGAAATCCAAGATGCCTACTTTCGCTGATCCTCCAAATGTTGTAAATGACTTTAAATCGCACGAAACCCCATCAATATTGGTATTGGGTGAAAGGGCTAAACGAGTAAAAGTCGAATTTCGCTATCAGACGCCATCTTGAAATCCAAGATGGCGGCATCCGCTGAACTTTTAATGCTGTAAATGTAAATGTAAAATTGGTTGAAAGGGCTAAACTAGAAGAAGCCGATTTTTTTTTTCTTTTAGACGCCATCTTGAAATCCAAGATGGCGGCTTCCACTGAACTATAAAATGATTGAAATCATTGAAAGTCAGTTGAAATTCCCACAATATGGTCATTGGGTAAAATGGCTTAATCAGTTTAAGTGGAATTTCTCTATCAGATCATCTTGAAATCCAAGATGGCGACTATCGCTGAACCTGAAAATGCTGTAAATAACTAAAAATCGCATGAAACCCTCACAATATGGGTATTGGCTAAAGGGCTAACCTAAAAGAAGTCATATTTCGCTATCAGGTGCATCTCGAAATCCAAGATGGCGGCTTTCACTGAACTTTAAAATGCTGTTAAACACTGAAAATCGCATGAAACTCCCAAAATATGGGCATTGTGTGAAAGGACCAAACGAGTAGAAGTCAAAGTTTTCTATCAAACGACATCTTGAAATCCAAGATGGCGGCTTCCACTGAGCTTTAAAATTCTGCAAATGAATAAAAACCGCACGAAAGCTTTACAATATTGGTATTCGTTGAAAGGGATAAACTAGAAGAACCAGACGCTGATTGTTTTTGGTAACCCGCTCGAACATTTTGTGTTGTCAAAATCGAACGATTTTTTTCCCAACTTTGTTTTTAATTAGTATTACATTTTTTTATCATGTTTTTGATGCATTTAGCACTTTTCGTGTTTTGTCGATAGTTTTTGTTTTTTTTTTGCCATATTTGCTATTTATGTAATTGTGTTTTGTCTATCATGCTAATATGTCTATTATAGCGAAAACTATAAGGTAATGTTGTTTCTGTTATTTGTTTGGTTAAGGAACTTGTGCTAAAATCGGATGTTGCCAAAATCGAATGTTGCCAAAAACGATCGGGGTCTGTATTGTGGTTGTTTTGTGCGATTTTGAGTCACTTACAGCATATCAGAGTGAAGCGAAAAGAGAAAATCGACTACTACTCGTTTAGCCCTTTCACCCAATACCAATATTGTTGGGGTTTCATACGAATATTAGTCATATACAACATTTTAAAGTTCAGCGGAATCCGCCATCTTGAATTTGGATGGCGTCAAATAACGAAATTCGACATTTACTGGTTCATCTCTTTCAACTAATACCCATATTGTAAGAGTTTGAGGCGATTTTCAGTCATTTACAGTATTTTCAAGTAGAGTGGTAGCCGCCATCTTGGAATTTAAGATGGCTACGGACAACGAAATTCGACTTCTACTCGTTTATTTCTTTTACCTAATAACAATATTAAGAAGGTTTCATGATATTTTCAGTAATTTACAGCTTTGAAAATAAAAGCGGAAGCCGCCATCTTGTATTAATGAAGGTGTCAAGCAACAAATTTTGTTCCTCCTATTCGAACCTTTTCACTCAATACTCATATTGTAGAGTTATTCATTCCACTTCTGGTAATTCGAAGTTTTCATAGATTTTTATAATTTTTTATTATTTTAACTCAAAATCAACACACAGAACTTATCAAAAATGTGTAAAAATGGGAATTCCAATTCAAATATGTGCTATCTAATCTGAGCGTGTCCTGTTTTGACGTCTTGATCGAGAACTGTCACTAAGTTTTATGCCGTTTTATTAATCAGGCACTGAGTGCTATTATAGAACATGCAAAAGAAAGCTTGGAGCAAACTTCTAAGTTTGTGTTTTATTGTAGTTTAAACATAGCATTCCTAACTCTTTCTAAATAACTAAAACAGTATGTTTAATGGAAGATTTATGAGCGTTTTCAAAACTATCTGAAAACAGATGGTCTTTTCAAAAATATAAGCATTTTGCATGACCATAATAAAACCGTCATAAAACGAGCTGCACAAAAAAGCCATAATAAAACCATAATAAAACATCGAAATGCTAGTTAGCTTGATCTGTATTACTTGGGGTGCAAGGTGAGCAGTGAGATGTGGAACATGTGAAACGAGAGAAGTGAGATGTGAGAGGTTGGACGTGAGAAATTTGACGTAAGAAATAACATAAAACATGAGGCATGAGACGTGAAACGTTGGACTGAAGAAATGAAACTTGTAACTAAAAAAGTAAGACGTGAGACGTGAAGAGTGAGAATTGGCACGTGAAGGGTCAGATCTGAAAAATGAAAAGTGAGACGATAGATATGAGTACTCAGTCTTGAAACATGAGGATTATAAAATGAGACAAGAGACGTGAAAAATGAGAAATGAAACGTAAGATGTGATATGTGAGCCATACGACCTGAGAAGTGAGGAATGGGACGTGAGTTTAGAAAAGTTAGACGTTAGTCGCGAGATGTGGGAGCTGAGACGTGGGAAGTAAGACATGAGAAGTCTGACATGAGACGTTAAGAGAGTGGTTCGAGAAATGAGTCATCAGACGTGCGAGGTGAGGAGTGAGACATGAGAAATGAGACGTGAGATATGAGAAATGAGACTAGAGAAGTGAGACGTGTGAAGTGAGACGTGAAAAGCTAGACGTGAGAAGTAAGACGTGAGCAGTTAGACGTTATAAATTTCATAAGACATGAAACATGAGACGTGAAACGTTGCACTGAAGAAAAGAGACATGATTTTTAAAAAAGTGAGACGTGGGTCTTTTAAAGTGAGACGTGAGATGTGAAGAGAGAAGATTGGCTCGTAAAAAAATTAAACGTGAGGGGTCTGAAAGCTAAAAAGTGAAACGAAAGACATGAGAAGTAAGTATTGAAACGTTAGAAGTGCGAAATGAGACAAGAGACGCGAAAAACGAGAAATGAAACGTAAGATGTGATAGGTGAGCAGTTCGACCTAAGAAGTGAGAAGTGTCGTGAGAAGAAAGTCACGAAACGTGAGAAGTGAGACATGAAACGTGAAGAGAATGGCTTGAGAAATAAGACATCACACGTGCGAGGTGAGGAGTGAGACGTGAGACATGAGAAATGAGACGTGAGAAGTGAAACGTGAGAAGTAAAACGTAAGAAATGACATAAGACATGAGACATGAGACGTGAGACGTGGGACTGAAGAAGTGAGAGTTGTGTTTTAAAGAAGTGAGCCGTGGGTCTATTAAAGTGAGACGTGAGTCGTGAAGAGTGAGAATTGGCACGTAAGAATTAAAACGTGAAGGGTCAGATCTGAAAAATGAGAAGTAAGACGAAAGATATGAGGAGTAAGTTTTGAAACTTGAGAAGTGTGAAATGCGACAAGAGACTGAAAAATGAGAAAGACCTGAGAAGTGAGAAATGGAACGTGAGTTGAAATGGGACATCAAATGTGCGAGGTGAGAAGTGAGACGTGACATGAGACGTTAGACATGAGAAGAGAGACGTGAGAAGTTAGACTTGAGAAGTTAGACGTGAGAAGTTAGACGTTAGAATTGACATAAGACATGGCATATGAGTCGTGAAACGTTGGACTAAAGAAATGAGACTGGTGACTAAAGAAGTTAGACGTGGGTCAATAATAGTGAGTCGAGAAGGGTGAGGATTGACACGTGAGAAGTGAATCGTGAGTAGTGAAACGTGACAAAAGAAACGTGAGAAGACGTGAGAAGTAAAACGTGAGAAGTGAGACGTGAGAAGTGAAACGTGAGAAGTGAAACAGAGAGAAAGTGAAACGGGAAAAGTGAGAAGTGGAACGGGAAAAGATTAATTGAGACGTGACAGCTGAGACCTGCGAACCCAAGTAACACAGATTCAGCCAACTAGCATTTCGATGTTTTATTATGGTTTTATTATGGCTTTTTTTGTGCAGCTCGTTTTATGAAGGTTTTATTATGGTCATGCAAAATGCTTATATTCTTGAATCGATCATCTGTTTACAGATAGTTTTGAAAACTCTCATAAATCTTCCATTAAACATACTGTTTTAGTTATTTAGAAAGAGTTATGAATGCTACGTTTAAACTATAATAAAACACAAACTTAGAAGTTTGCTCCAAGCTTTTTTTTGCATGTTCTATAATAGCACTCAGTGCCTGATTATTAAACCGCCATAAAACTTAGTGACAGTTCTCGATCAAGACGTCAAAACAGGACACGCTCAGATTAGATAGCACATATTTGAATATGAATTCCCATTTTTACACATTTTTGATAAGTTCTGTGTGTTGATTTTGAGTTGAAATAATAAAAAATTATAAAAATCCATGAAAACTTCGAATTACCGGAAGTGGAATGAAACTCTACAATATGAGTATTGAGTGAAAGGGTTCAAATAGGAGGAACAAAATTTGTTGCTTGACGCCATCATTAATACAAGATGGCGGCTTCCGCTTTTATTTTCAAAGTTGTAAATAGCTGAAAATATCATGAAACCTTTTTAATATTGTTATTCGGAGAAAGTAATAAACGAGTAGAAGTCGAATTTCGTTGTCCGTCGCCATCTTATATTCCAAGATGGCGGCTACCACTCAACTTGAAAATACTGTATATGACTGGAAATTGCATAAAACCCTTACAATATAGGTATAAGTTGAAAGAGATCAACCGGTAGAAGTCAAATTTCGTTGTCTGACGCCATCTTAAAATCCAAGATGGCGGCTTCCGCTGCACTTTAAAATGTAGAAAATGACTAAAAATGATATGAAACCCAAACAATATTGGTATTGGGTAAAAGGGCTATACGAGTAGAAGTCGAATTTCGCTATCTGACGCCATCTTGAAATCCAAGATGGCGGCTTACGATAAACTTTTAAAATGCTATAAATCATTGAATATCGCATGAAACCTTCAAAATATGGATATTTTTGAATTGGGATAAGCTATAAGAAGTTAATTTTTGCTTTTTGGCGCTATATTGAAATCCAAGATGGTGGCTTCAGCAGAACTCAAAAATACTGTAAATGAATGAAAAAGGTATGAAACCCCCAAAATATATTGTATTCGATAATAAGGCTAAACGATAGAAGTCGAATATCTTATTTCGCGTTTCTCTGAAATGCTTTAAGTGTTGCCCTTTCACCCAATACCCCAATTCAAGATGGCGTTTGATAGCAAACTTCGACTTCTACTCGTTTGGCCCTTTAACCCAATACCCATATTGTAGGAGCTTCATGCTATTTTTAGTAATTAACAACATTTTCAAATTCAGTGGAAGCCGCCATCTTGGATCTCGAAATGCACTTGATTGCGAAATTTTACTTTTCTAGTTAAGCCCTTTAGCCAATACCCATATTGTAGGGGTTTCATGCAATTTTTAGTTAATCCTGCATTTTAAGGTTCAGCGAAAGTCACCATCTTGGATTTCAAGATGGCGTCTGATAGAGAAATTCCTCTTAAACTGGTTAATCCATTTTAGCCAATGACCATATTGTGGGAATTTCAAGTGACTTTCAGTGATTTCAATCATTTTAATGTTCAGTGGAAGCCGCCATCTTGGATTTCAAGATGACGCCTGATATCGAAATTTGTATTCTACTCGTTGATCCTTTTCAATTTATATCCATATTGTGGGAGTTTCATGTGATTTTCAGTGATTAACAGCATTTTAAAGTTCAGTGGAAGCCGCCATCTTGGATTTCAAGATGACGTCCGATTGCAAAATACGACTTCTAGTTTAGCCCTTTCTCCAAATACCAATATTGTGGGTCTTTCATGCGATTTCCAGTGATTACCAGCATTTCAAAGTTTATCGGAACACACCATCTTGGATTTCAAGATGGCGTCGGAAAGAAAAAAATCGACTTCTTCTAGTTTAGCCCGTTCACCTAATACCCGTATAGAGGTGGTTTAATGCGACTTTTTGTCATTTACAGCATTAAAAGATGAGCGGATGCCGCCATCTTGAATTTCAAGATGGCGTCTCAAAGCGAAATTCGACTTCTACTCGTTGAGCCCTTTCACTCAATACCCATATTGTTGGGGTTTCATGCGATTTAAAGTCATTTACAACATTTTAAAGTTCAGCAGAATCCGCCATCTTGGATTTCAAGATGGCGTCAGACAACGAAATTTGACTTCAACTCATGATTTATTCCACGGGTCATTCACAACCAATCCCTATAAGTCTGTCCTCATTTACTGTACTAATGATTAACAACTCAGAAATGAGGAACTCATCCTAAGCGTGTAATTGGTTGGCTTGCGAGAGAAACGTCAAATCGTAGCTTTTTTTAGGGTCATCATTAAACCATAATAAAACTATGAATTGACTCACGCCATGTTGGTTGCAAAATCGAAGGGCACAAAATGACGCCATGTTGATGGATTCACAATGCAAGCATTGAAAAATATTTTTTCAGGCCTTTTTCCATGAATTCCATCATGATTGACCATCAGATTTGACGAGGCGCATTTATTTTAAGATACTATTTCATATACATTTTACCTAAAATCTTGACTGGCAGTAGAAAAGAAGCTCAATATATGGTTAAAACATTGGATTTTTAGCTATTAATTTTACCAAATCATATCTGAATAATGCAATCATCATTCATCAACCATTATGGTTGCTGGAAAAAATAAAAAATAAACTCCGAGAACTGACAGAACCGAAAAAAACAAAAAATTCTAACATGTTTTATAATAGCTTTTTAAAAGCTTTGGTGACCAACATTTATGACCAACAATTATATGTCTTGATGACGTTTCTAGGGTAGGGCCAAATAGCCTGATTTTGGCTTTATTAGAGTCCAGGTGATGTTATAGAATGCGCTTTAGCTTTTTATGAAGATTAATGCGATAGTCCAAACGATATTTTGCTGACCATAATAAAGCTAAAATTGTTACTTGGGAAGTGAGACGTAAGAAGTTAAACGTAAGAAATGACATGAGACATGAGACATGACACGTGAGACGTGGGACTGATGATATGAAACTTATGTTTCAAAGAAATGAGACGTGGGTCTATTGAAGAGAGACGTGAGACGTGAAGAGTGAGAATTGGCACCCGAGAAGTGGAACATGAAGGGTGAGATCTGAAGAATCAAAAGTGAAACGAACGATATGATGAGTAAGTATTGAAACGTGAGAAGTGAGCCGTAAATCCTGATAAATGAAAAATCGGCCGTGAGTTTAGAAAAGTTAGACGTTAGTCGTGAGACATGAGTCACGATACGTGAGAAGTGAGGATTGAGACGTGAAACATGATAAATGAGACGTGAGAAGTTCAACGTGAGAAGTTAGAAGTAAGAATTGACATAAGACATGAGACGAGAGACGTGGCACTATAGCAATGTGACTTGTGACTAAAGAAGTGAGACGTGGGTCTATAATAGCGAGACGTGAGACGTGAAGAGTGAGAATTGACACGTGAGAAGTGAAACAAGATAATTGAACCATGAGAAGTGAAATGAGAGAAGTGAAAAGTGAAACGTAAGAAGTGAGAAGTGATTAATGAGACATGAGCATAGAGAAAAGAGAAAGGGTTCGTAAGACGGGGGATGTGAGAGATTAGAAGTGAGATATCTCATGAATAATTTCTCATGCCTCATTTCTCATGACCCATGTCTCAGGTCTTATGTCATACCTTCAAAGTCTCAGAGCTAAGCTTTTCCCAAATATAAATACATTTTATTTTATTTTATTAAAATTTTATTTTCTTAAATATTTATTATAACTTTGGAAAACAGAAATCCAGTTTAAACTTCCTTGCACCAGCATGGATATTATTGATTAGTTGCAGGCAAGGACACTTTCGGCGAATGAAAAATCGTCTCCAAGAAAAGCCGATAGCGACAGCAAAAAAAAACAGACCAAGATACTCCCTCTCACACAGGACAATTAATCATCCTGACTGGAGCAGTTCCGTTTCGATGATTGCCGCTGGCAGGATTTTCCTATCTGTCGGTTTTCCCTCATCATTCACGACATACACACTCTCTACAGCTGATAAAGGCCAGGGAATTTTATTTCGGATGGGTACGAAGTCTGATGCCCGAGAAAAGAACTTTATCAAAGACGTCCCACCGAAAACCGGGGTACACAATTGAGACGAGAGTCATTGATCCTTGGCAAAGTTTGGAGACAGTCTGTGCCACTTTAATGTCGTTTCAATCGATGGATGTAAGCTGACAAATGACAAAATTTTTTTGTTATTTCCGTTGGCTTAAAATCTCAAACAGGCGTCAAAAAATGCGCTCAACATTTTAGAAAACTTTGTTAAAAATTAACTTAGATAAAATTAGTTTTTATATGAAATACAAATTGAAAATTCTTCCCTATCAAGATTTTCTAAGGATTAACAACCATTCTTTTCAATTTTGTTCCGTCTGTTCAACCTTTCTGATTCATTTCACTCATTACCTGAAAACCGAATAGAACAACCTTCTCCAAAGACCATAATCTAATATGATGGACAATGTCACGTTGTCACCGTTTCAAGTGTTCGCATTGATCCTCAAGCTCAGAATCCTGCGAATGTATAAGCTGAAGATTACCGTGCCAGTTATTTGGCGACCGTAATGCTTCTCAGTATCCTGTACAACTTGAACCCTGGAGTTGGTCCAGTGAAATTGTTCAAATTTACGCATTTGTTGGTGCTTCTGCCGCCGTCATTTTTCTCCCCAGAGAGTGAGGGAAGGTAATTTTTATTTGTCGTAGCAAAACAAAAACAAAAACCGGACCGGAAGGACGGAATCCTCGCTGATCCGGAGGAAGACAAATTGTCTGTTAAAGTAATTTAGGTTAAATGTATCTGCTGGTTTTTCTCATATTTTTTTTCTTCCCTTCATCTGTCCGGAACAATTTTCGCCGACGACCATTGTAATGAGGTGAAATGGCGAGTCTCGTTTTAATCATAGGAATACAAATGTCTTGTCCTTTTTTCCTTGTCCTCCGAAGTTGGCTTTCTGATATGATATGGATGGACCAGAATTTTTCCGTCGTCCACCCCAATCCAAAATGGACAAAGCGGTTGATTCCGGAGGGATCTGCCGATGTTTGTTTAGGTTATGTTTGGTGGCTTGGCTCTAATATGTGTACCGGGAAAAAAAAACAACATGCGTGACCTTTTTATGATCCTTCGATGTACCATTCATGTACGGGTATGATTAATTGTAACGTTTTGGAAACCATATCGTTTTGCTTACGGGCTGATGTTGATAAAGTCAAACTTGATTGAAGGTTTCATTAACATATCATTAAAATGCGTGATATAACTGGGTTTTAGTTGATGTAAATGAATGAAGGAACATTTGTGTAGAATTTTTCTATCCCATTTTCGAAGAGGACGGTTTATTCACTTCAACGTTCATTTTTTGTTTATACTTGAATTTTCCACAGTCTTCAATTTATTTATTTGAGTAAATTTTTGCCACGAATTCCAGCAGAAAAAAACCACTGGAAACTTTCAGCAATCCAAATCTTTGCTGGAAACTTCCAGCAATTGATCCGTATTGCTGGAAAATCAGTAATCGAATCGGCAGGTTTTGGATTTTTTATTTTTGAGAGTAAACTTTAGGTGACTGAAAATGAAAGAGCTCGAAGTTTGATGTTGTCCAATAGAAAAAAAACTCCTAAACCGAATCATTCCGTTAGTAGCTTGTTTATCATGAATTTGACAAGAAATGTGTTTCAAATTTTAAAGACTAATTCAATTTTTTTTATTCCGACTGGATAGTCGCTGGAAGATTTAGGAAGAGCAAGCAATGTGGTTAATTTTTTGTGCAACTAAAATTTTGTTTTTTTTATATTTATTGATAAAACCAACTTTTTTTACCAAAATTTACTTTAAAAAATATAACTAAACAGCAATATTTATGAGAAGAAATCAATACGAACAGAACATTTGTAGGTTTTTCGACAATTTGTTTGATAATTTCTGTATTTCCAGTAATTGAGTTTGCATGGTCTTTCGAGCAAAATTTATTGCTGAAATTTTGCTGGAAATGCTAGTTTTTGTCCCGCTAGTCTTCCAGCAAAATTTCAGCAATAAATTTTGCTGAAAAACCAGCGGGACAAAAACTAGCCAAATTTTGCTGGATCCCAGCACAAAAAAAAAAGCTGCATATGCAGTGGTGAATATGACTCATTTTCAATCTTTAAATTTTAAAGTAAAACTGATTTGAAAAATGTTGTTGAAAAATGATGCTGATAATGTATTTAGAAAACTGTTTAATTGGCACTGCCCAGTGAACATTTTGGTTTGTATATTTCAGTTGTTTTTGAGATATACACACTTTTGTACAATCTGAAAAAGTTGTATAGAATATTCTATATGAGCCTGTACGTACCAAAGTGGAGACAATATACGGACCAAATTTTGCTCACCTTGAAAATATAAAACTTTGTATTGCGTTTTCAACAATTTGATAGCAACTTTGCTTTGCATAAAATCTTAGGATTGTACAACTTACAACTTTCTATTGCCTGCCCTACAATTTGATTACAATTTCCTTTTGCAGGTAGCCTGAGGTTTGTACAACTTTCTTCGCCATTCAATACAATTTATTGTTACTGTATCCCAAAGCAATTATATTTTTTCCTTATTACAATTTTACTAAGAATTTAATGTTTATTGCGAAAAAAAATTGAACCATATACAACTTTATGTGTCTCGAACTCACAACGTTCCGATCCCTGTCCTTCGACACTTCCTCGGTACCATTTCATGTTGATACAAACAAGCAAATTTGTTCATGTACTGTTGAGAGTTCCGTTTAAAAATCAGTTGATCGTATAAAATACCACTGACTGTATCATTTCGGACTCCAAATCTATTTATAGATGCCGTTTTTTGATATACAACTTTAACCTATCTCATAGACGATTCTATTACAATCAATAATTGTATTCAGCGCTGTGCGATCTTGGATAGCTATCTACTGTACTGTTAAACAATTCGACAATCTGCAGATTGTTTAAATTCCATTATACGATGTTCTTACAATTACTGTACGACCTTTCATGAAAATAATATGTCATCATAGATCGCAAGCATGAAAGATTGTTTAATTGTACAGTGGGATATAATATTGAGTTTTACACAATTCTACTGCAATTCAAAACAACTTGATTGTTCTTTCTATACGATTAACAAAATATTATCGTATATAATGAACTATACAAAGCACAAACGATAATATATAACTTGGTTTAGCTACGACATGATGTTTATACAATTCTAACCTAAACTGGATGCTTATACAATCTACAATGAACACTTCTTTACGATTTCTGGTTATCTGGGTGTGGTTGATGCCTTCACAAGTTGTACAAATTGAAATTATCAGAAAACTTTCCGAAGTTAAACTTACGTTGTTGGTTTTAAAATTCCAAGAATCAAGAAATGCAATAACACTATTAGATGATTAAAAATCAATTTTTGACCAGCTTTAGTCATTGTTTATCATGTAAAAAATGCACTAAGCACTTTCTTGTTTTGTTTAGTAAGTATTTTTTTCGTAAATATTTGTTATTATTGCCATTCTCCATAATTTTTAGTGTTATTTGTTTCATTTTTGTCTTTTGTATGTGTTTGTTTTTTAATAATTATAAATGTTCATAATTTTCGTAAGTTTTAAGTACTTTATAAATTGTTATTTTATTTTTGTGTTTGTTGTTGTATTTTATCACCATTAAAGAACGTAAATATTTAAAGTGTTTGTCTATGTCAGGGCCGTAGGAAAAACTGCCTCATGGAGGGAGTTTTGGTGACAAAATTGTTTCTATAACATTTTTGCTTGAGTAATGCATACATAGTGAAAAAAAAGGGATTCTAAGAGTACCTCATTATTTGGGTTGAAGTTTATTTATATTGAAAGTTATTAATTTAAAATCATTACGTTCAAAAATAAGCCCTAAAAGTGTTCAGTTTGTTTTGAGCTTTAAAAAATTAATGAGAGATCATGAAGGCTTCATTTGAAAGGAAAACTTGTTTTGGGTTCAAATCAGATTTTATGTCTACTCTTGTCTTGTTTACTCGATACAGTCAGATTTTAGCTAAAAATTTTTTTAAGCATCTACAAAATAGAGGATTTTAAACAACAAACCAATAAAATATATTTCAAGCTGAATTTTCTTGAACCTAAAGATTAAGTACAAAATATTTTATCAACAATAAAATATCATTAAATAATAATTTAATTATTAAAATCCTGTAAAATAAAAATGTTAATGAAGATTTAGATTTTTCAAAGAACGCAATCTTGAAAATGAGTTCAGATAAAATAATGATTTTCATCTGTTTTGTGTTTTGTTTTGGGCAATTTGAGTTTTAATTCAAAATTGTGTATTAAAATTCCGAACTCCTTATTTGAAATCGATTTCAGAATATTCATTTAAAACAAAATTTCTTGTATAAAAATTCCGAACTCCTTATTTGAAATCGATTTCAGAATATTTATTTCAAACAAAATTTCTTAATAATTATGCACTCTAAAGGGCATTTTATAACATAATACTTAACCAGAAATTTCTTATTTAAATCTTGAATCTTTGATCTTCTATATGAAGTTTTTCTTCAATTATTCATTCTTTATTCAACTAGCGAATCTGAATGAAATTTTATATTCCGGTATGATGAGTTTCGAACATGGAAAATTAATTTAATTTTAGTTTTAAATGCAAAACCAAGATTCGAATCAGGATTTTGTCCCAATGATAAACCGAACTGAAAATCAAGAATTATAAACTTGATACAGATTTCATAACCCGGTCACAAGCAATGAATTTAATTTTTTTTTTTAATTTGGAATCGGATAATAATAAGTAATCTATGATAAGGCAACATGTGATCCGTTGCGAGCGATTCCGGGCTGTTTTAACTAAAAACCTTGCAAAATCCGGGCATTCGATTTCGAAGTTTTCAGCCCAAAATCTGGGCAATATCCAGACAAATTTGGAAATTCTTCAATAAAATTCATGAAGAGAAAAACTCGAAAAGTTGTTTTCACGCAATTCGATTTTTTCTTTGATTTTGCAAATACAGTGAATACATTCGGGCAAAATCCGGGATTCAGGCAAACTTAGTGAGTCTAATCTTTTTGAAAAATCGATAAACGGAACTAAGAATTCATGCATCAACTTCTTTTGAGAATAACTTTTGATAGCGTTTTTCGAGTGCGGTCTATGAATATCTGTCAACATTTGAAAAAAATTTCTGAAAAACTGTAATAGAATTATGGACCTGGGATAAAATTTCACGGTTTTAGCCTTAGTTTTGAGTCGAGATTGTTACTCTTGATTTAGATAAGTCGTTCATCAAAATTGGATTAAGAATTTAAAATTTTGATTTAGAGAAAAGCATTTTGCTTAACATGTTTTGGACACTCCATGGAAAGGGATCAACCCCCAAAATCCCTTCTTTTCTTACGACCATGGTCTATGTAGCTATGAAGAGAATAGCAAATTTGAAAAGATTTCAATTCAAGAAAAAAAAATTAAAAAAAGGTGAGTGTTATTTTAAATCATTTGTTTCACATCATTTTTTTCTAAATTTTAAGTCAGATCAAATATTGGCTTCAAAAATATATAAGTTTATCGAAGTAAAGAACCCAATAAAGAAAGAAATCAAAGTTTAGAACCCAAACTCGTAAATCTTATTTTCATATGTGATGAAAGAAATTAGAGAAACATGAACTATCAAAGAACGAAAGAACATAAGCCGTAAATATCATGAAAATTTCGAAAAAGATACAACGGCTCACCGACAGGACTTGAACCTGCAATCTCCGCTTCGGTACAACGGCGCGTTAGCCAATTCCACCACGGTGAACGTGATGGAACCGGCGAACACGAGCAATCGAGCTCTGCCGATCAACTGCTGGACCTTCTATCACATATGAAAATGTGATCATTTTCAGGTACAAAGATGTACCAAGCGATTTCATAACATCAGTATTGATTTCAACAGAGCAACACCTCCCTGTGTAACTGGTCTGCTCGGAACCTTGAGCGGCACTGATTGCTTCTTCATCTGACCGTAAGTTGCGGCAAACCCGAAGCAATCGACCATGTGCTCGTTCGGCTAAAATCCCGAGTCGATGGGTGGGGTTAGAGAAACAAGAGAGATCAATAGAGGGAAAGATCACATGCGGGATATACATGGTGTTTCGATAGAAGGTCCAGCAGTTGATCGGCAGAGCTCGATTGCTCGTGTTCGCCGGTTCCATCACGTTCACCGTGGTGGAATTGGCTAACGCGCCGTTGTACCGAAGCGGAGATTGCAGGTTCAAGTCCTGTCGGTGAGCCGTTGTATCTTTTTCGAAATTTTCATGATATTTACGGCTTATGTTCTTTCGTTCTTTGATAGTTCATGTTTCTCTAATTTCTTTCATCACATATGAAAATGTGATCATTTTCAGGTACAAAGATGTACCAAGCGATTTCATAACATCAGTATTGATTTCGTAAATCTTACCAATAAACGTTATCTGAAAAGGAAACAAAACTGCTTTTTTCATATAAATGTTCAGAAATTGAAAAAAAACTCTCTTGAAAAATAATGAAAAAATCCTCATTCTTCATCTTTCTAGGATTTTAAATAATTTTCGTTGATATACAAGCAACACTTGAATTTAAGATAAAGACTCAGCATTAAAAATTGAATTTGGGTTCCCAAATATGCATGGTAAAGTGGGGAATCATGGGCCACCATTACTTCTTTATAATAAAAGATAAAATGGAAATAAAAAATGGTATGGTTTTCGACATTTTTAATGTACCTATCATTTAGCAAATTTTTTTATTTCAGAAAAGTTATTTTCCCCAAGTTTTGAACAATATATTTTTTGATATTTAAAAATAGTGGGGAATTGTAGGCCATTAAATCCAAATTGATCAAATAACATACGAAGTTTATGAGTTGACCCAAAACTGTGATTTCATAATTCATTTCGGTATTTTAAAGGAATTTCAGATGATGAAATAATAAAGAGAGCTGGACGGCGATCTGCAAAAAATTTTCAAAAAGATATGACATGACTTCAATCATACTGCTTAAAGTTCTAGAAATAATGGAAATCAAAACTAGAAAATTGGAATTATAACACCAGAGAGGGCATCTTTCAACAATATATCTAAATAGTTTCACTGTAATATAAAATAAGGGGCCCCCTAGAATAAACTTTGCAGAAGTTTTCCCGCATTTAAGCGGCTTGATCAGATCACGACTTTATTTTTGTGAAAACAAAATCTAGACATTTGATTTAGAATTTTTCTACACATAATCCATGCGAAATCCAGTGATTTTTCGAAGAAAACTTAAGAAGAAAAATTGAAAAAAATATTTTGAGTTTTCCACGTCAGTAGTTTTCGTATCGTTTTTCAAACTCCCGATAACAATAATTTAGAAAAAGCTTAGGTGACGACACCTAATTAAAAAACTGAGAACAATTTTAATTTTCCATTCGAATTAATGTGAATAAATCCGGCAAAAACGGACTGATCGATCTCAACACATTTGGTCACTTTGTACCCAACCGTTTGCCAGTTTTGTATTGTGCTGAGTGTTGCCAGTTTGAACATTTTGTTGTTAATTTGTTATAGTTTTTCGCGGGAAAACTGTAATAAGGGATGAAAACTCAATAAAATTTCTTTCTTGAACAAGTAAGATGTGTTTTACTATCCGTTATGGTCTAGACGAATCACGGACTTTTTCAATCATATTCTGGCATACGTTTATTGCTTTACTTATCCACTTTACTTTGAAAACCTTGCCATGTTAAAAAAAATCCGGTGAATCTGGAATGTATACCCTACAATAAATAAGACATCGCTTTCTCCTAATTATTTTTTTTCTGTTTCGATTTTAGTCGTTTTACCATCTTTATGGCATTCGCGACTTAATCAACGTTGCAGTTGGCGGATTGTTATTGAAAAACTTATCCGGTACAACTGTGTTCGATGTTTACTCTTTTGCTCGAACTCGCGGACATCGGCTCAGAAGACAACAGACTGAGCTATATCTCAAGCCCTTCTCCTAATTATTGAATAAAGAAAATATTTAAAGACGTTAGAGCTTATCAAACAAAAGGTTTTGTACTAAAATATTTTCTTCACATTTAAATTTTTTATGGACTCTGCAGTGGCTGGAATGACATTTTCTAAGCTTTATCGAAATTTGAATAACTACAGTACTTAATAGTTTATGGAGGAAGAAGATGTACAGTATAAAAAAAACATTTCTCATTTTCATTAAGGGGGGGGGGGGTAGGGTCTAACACTTTCAAAAAATCGATTTTTTTATTTTTTTATTTTCATATTGTAAAACATTTCAAGAATGTTGTGTCAAATTTTCAAGTCAATTGAAGCAAAACTGTAGAAGTTATAGGCATTTATCTCCTCCTATCTAATACTGCAGAAAAGCAAGAGCAGAAACTTCAAACGCGTTTTTCTCGAAAGCACATTTTAAAAGTCCGTGGACATCGTCATTTGAAAACTACTTATCCGATTCTTTTCAAATTTGGAGCATATTTTCTACATATAAAATACCAGACCCCAACGTTTTTCTTTTTTGTTTTTTTTTTACTTTGGGGAGATTTTACAGGTGAAAAATGGCGGATTTTTTCGTAAAAAATCGTAGTTTTTACTTCAAACAGCCACAAAAATTTGATAAAAAAATTTTTAAGTTAAATAAAAACGTTGGGGTCCAGAAAAACATCTATTAAAAATATTTTGCTCTGATTTTTTGATTTCAGATGATTCTGTGCTGAGATACAGTGTCCACCGCAAATCCTGTTTTCTAAAAGGCATCCTCGAAAGTGCTCCGTCACCGGCTCATTTTTCAATATTTTTCTACGAAAAAATTACTAAATGTTCTTTTAACAATGCTTTGTATAATGCAAAAAAATTGAATACATTTGTTTGAACGATAGCTTCAGAAAAAAATCGTGAAAATGGTGTTTTTTTATACCCGTTAGACCCTACCCCCCCTTAAGTACAAACGTCATGTAAAATTATAAGATAACCCTATAAATTTGCAACTTTATAGATGGAACTTTATAAATTTGTAATCTATTGAAAGCTTCATGTTTACTTGATTTAAATGAAAGTATTTTTTTAATAACACTCCAGAATATAAGTCGAGCAATATCCTGGTAAAAAGGTATCATTGAAATTTAAAAAAAAATTCGAAGAAAATGGAAAATAGAAATTGAACATCATTCAAAATTATGAGTAGAAATAAAAATAATTTAAATAGGCAATCTTGAATGCTTACTTTGAAAGAATAAATATTAGTTAAATAGAAAAAAAACATTAAGAAAAACTGCTGAAGTTGCTTTCATTTGACCAATCGGCAATACTGTGTTTTTCTAATGAATTTCTATTCCAAATCCGATATCAGATTTGAAATTTAAATTGTAACTTTTCCTGCTGATAGAACCAAAGTCTTATCCTGTTGACTCTGAGGTGCTTCTATTTTAAAATTATCCTCTACTGAAGTAAAAATCCTGAATTCAGCATAAAATTTCCAATTGACCGATAATTCTTAAATAATGTTCATCATAAAAACATTTTCGTTGTTGAATTGCGAATTTAAGTGAGTGATTCTTTAAATATAAGTATTTAAATTTTTCTTATCTTGTCTTCTTCTAAATTTCAAAACAGAGATTAGGTTCATTGAGATTATCAAGTTTTGTGTTGCTCTTTCAATTTTATTATTTTTCTGAGTATTGTGAACTTGAGAGATTTGATACCTTATCTGATTTTTATTAGGGGAGAGTGGGGTAACGTGGGCCACTTTTAATATCTCAGCTATGTGTTGAGATAAAAATCTCAATCCAACTGTCATCGTCGTCGCTTTGCGTAAGCATGTTTTTTCTATATGTTGTTGACTTTTGTACGTACCATATGCTTTTTTAATTTAACTAGCCTAGAAAAATGTACTTACGTAATTGAACAAGCACCCGCAAAATTCCATCCGTGGGAGGCCTGAAATACATATAAAAAACATGCTCATACGCTTATGATCTTAATTTTTTCGTGTTCTTCTTTCACGTGGAAAAGGAATTTTCGATGAAACATCAATAAATCACACAAACACAAATCATTGCCAAATCATGTGCCACCTATATTTCGGGGTTTTTATACACATTCAGAACTTAATATACGTTATTACTTTCTGTAAAGTTTTCTTTTGCCAAATGAAGAGTTATAAAAAATATTTTGTCCACCTTTTCTAATGCGATAGAGACGGACATAAATCCTATACAAGGAATTTTTCCGAAACGTTCGCGAGCCAGGTTTTAGGAACTATTCGATCACACACGACTCCTTTTTTTGTTTCTTCATCTAAAATTGCTATAAAATAACTAAATGAATTATGAAATTTCAATTTTGGATCGATTCATAAACTTTGCACGTTATCTAGTCAATTTGGATTAGGTGGCCCACGTTTCCCCATAGCTTTTCAAAATAAAAAAAATTACTTTTTTCAAATCAGTCAGAACTCAGGAAATTAATGTTTTTAAAAAATAATAAATAAATGTCTTATGATACCTTAAAAATGTAGAAAACCTTTCCATAATTTTTTTTTTCTTTTTATCTTTTATAAAAAAAATGTGAAAGTTATGAAGCAAAGAAAAAAAGTTGCCCATAATACCCCACTCTCCCTTTATTATTTACTAAATTACCGTTTCCGTGTTTTTAGCATCAAATCTAAGGTTGCCAGATTGCCCGGTTTTATCCGGGTTTTCCCGGATATATAATACAAAATTTTGGAACAGTCCTGCCCGGTCTGGTTGCCCGGATTTAATTGAAAAATGTCCGGATTTTGCCCGGATTTATTCGTTTTAATTAGCAAATCAAATTAAAAAAACAACAACAAACGCCACCAGAACGAAATTTTACGAAGTTTTATTAAAATAATCTTGAATGGTTTTTTGGAAGCTTTTAATACTATTCAAAATCTGTCGATGAGTTTTGATGAAACCTCGAATGAATTATTTTCATTTTGTTGTGTAGTTACTGGGATTTGAGAAAATTTGCCCGGATATTGCCCGGAATTATGGTGATCACTTTAGAAATCAATTGCCCAGATTTTGACAGGTTTTTATATGAAATTGCCCGGTTTGTCCGGCCCGGACAAGTGCTGAAAAAAATCTGGAAACCTTAATTTAATTACCATCAGTAATTTATGTTCTCAACATTTTTCACATTCAGAAGTACTTTTTCAGAAAAGTTTTTGTTTTTAGCATTTGAACTCATTGAATCTTCTTCTTAATTGAAAATTGTAATCGCCATTACATTTAAACTTTTTGACACATAGCATGAAAACTTTTTTATAATTTGAACATTTGAAATTCAAACAAATATTCTGATAAAGAACCATACAATTTTCAATTCTTGTATTGGCTCTGATTGTAACTTTTTTTTTAGTATCGTTTATTTATAGAGGGATTAACCTCAAGTTTTCCCCCTTGGATTTGGAAATTACATTTTTACAATTTTTCATCAAATTTCACTGTACAATTTTCGGTAAGTCATTGATAAATTTTCCAGAATGATGTCTTATTCTGAACTAGAAATTTGCTTCAAAATAATTTCTAAGCAGTTCAGTTTTCAAATTTGCCTAAATATTTCCAAAACACAGATTGGAAAAAAAAATCGTAATTCTAAAGTAGATGTCAGCTCAGGTAAAAAAATCAACCATGATTAACTGTTAGGAAGATGATAGTAATTATTCACCTCAATTTACATTTATTTTCTTCATTTTCAACTTAAGAGTTGGTTGTAGTGTTTAAAATTAAAAAAAAAATAATCTCGATCTAAAATGTGAATTTTAGAAAACAAAAATTCAGAAGTTTTTTAACATTTAAGGAATTTTGTTTACAATAAAAACTTCTTACCATTATTAAAACTCAAGGAAACAGCATTTTAATGCTGTTTTAATGATTGATTTGGAAGATGATTGTGTTCTGAACAAGAATATTTTGTCAAATTTGGACTATCACATTAAGTTTTGATTATATGGAAATTTAAAATGTGTGACATTCGAGTGAAATCAATCATTGATGACTGATTAACTATTAAACCAACATTTTATAAGAAATCTGATTCTGATTGTGTGTATTATAATTCATTCAATTAAGGAATACCATTTGGATAATGATAAAAAAAGTATAATTTATTAGTTTTTCAAAATTTGGAAAGTATTTTTGTATATTACTGCAGAAAGTTAAAAAATTCATTCATAAATTTGTTGGAACCTGCAAAACGATTAGATTCATGCTTTAAAAAGCATCGTAAATTCCATTTGGTTTAAAACTTCTTTAAAAATTCGATAAATGAGGAAAAGGAAACAAATAAAAAACTTTTATAACTTTTTTCGCAGAACTCAAAATTACTTAAAGTCTTGATTAAAGTTGATAAAAGATTCAAAACAATCATTTTAGAATGCCATGTTTTGTGTTCAAGTTTAATAAAAAAAAGTGCAGAACTTCCTTAAATAATTTTAGCCTGTTTTGAAAAGTTATTTTTATAACAAAAGCTGATAGAATAGTTGCATATTTAGATTCAGGGTACTCAAATTAGTCAATAATATGTTTGAAATGGATTGCACCTCGGAGAAATGTGAATTTTGTGACCTTGAATATTTTATCAAACTTTTTCTCATTTAGAAGAACAAAAAACGCAAGATAAAACTGAGACTGAAATCGGTTTCTTGAAGAATATTTCATATCAGTAATGGCATAAACGATTTTTAGATGAAAATTTTTAGTAAAAAGGTAGAGAATATTAGATATAAGATTGTCTGGAAATTCTTTTGTCCGTCGTGAGAAGAAAATGCTTGTTGGTTTATAAATGGTATAAAATGAGTGTTCGATGAATTAATTTTGAAGTTAAAATGGGTCATTTCAAACTCTTTTGTTGTTTAGTTACACTTCTTAATTAAAACCCATTCTAAAGATGAGGTAGGGTTTTTGTATGTCAAGTTTAGAGTTTCAATATCAAAGGCAAATTGAATTGCAACTCGAAATCAACAATTCAAAATAAGTTTCAATTTGTGAACGTCATATAGTGTCGTAAAATAAAATGTCTCAAGCCTTGGGTGATTGAAGACAAAATTCCGCCGGAGGCGAGCTAAATGTCTCACATGCTTGTTAACACCTTTTAAGATCAAGTAATTTTCAGATACAACGGTGAAAATTTCACTTGGAATAAAAACTCCATGGGGGTTAATCCCCTAAACCCCCACCCCCCCCCCCCCCCCCCTCCCGTTCGCACGGCCTTGTGGTGAGTTATCATAGTTTGACCAGTTCTTAGCCTGGTAACTGATTGTAACATTGATTTTCAATTTTGTATTTGAATTTTATTTGAAGTTTGTCTCTATAATCATTATTTCATTTGTTAATTTTAATTAACGACACTTTACCACACTGAATTGTGGTTTTGGATAAATTCTGATTTATGGTCTTGGGTTTTTTCTCTGGAACTTTTATATCTTTATCTCCTTGGAATATAAGTTAAATTATTCTGTTTAATTTTTTAAATTTTGGATTTTAAGTCTGAAATAATCATGTTACTTCTTATGAGGAACATTTTTATTCTGCTCTCGATGAAGCACTTACTACGATGCACAATGATGAATTGAAAAACATTTATTTGTTTATTTTTGTTTTTTCCAAAACAGAGAATTTTAGTTGATGATAGAGTTATTAAGTGAATTGTGAATTCAATTTTGCAACAGAGTCTACATTTTCGATAAGTTTAATAACTGTTCCAGATGTTTGCATGTGATGGTTTAACCAAAAACTTTGAAGGCAATATGAGTAACTCATTTTCAGTTCCTTCGTATGTTTAGAAAATTATGTATTCTCTGAGATGGCTTATGGAGAAAATTTATTCATTGGAGGCTCTTAAGAAAAATTGCCTCGAAATATTAAGAGTAAGGTACCGTAATTCGGGGTAAGATTGATCTCAATATTTTTCGATTATTTTTTCTGTTAAGGGAAATGTGGCATGTTTTATATTTTTAAAACCAGTACTGGACTCCTATGAACGTAAAACATGGGTGCATAAATTTATTATACTATTTTAAATTTGACTTCAAAATCGATTTTGTCTCTGTTCAGAATTTGATGCTTTGGGGTAACATTAATCAGTCTCAGTTTTGATGATTTTAACAAGTTTTCTTGATCATAAAGGATACAAAACACCTCCATAATATTTAAAAATGCTAGTTTATCAATTTCACATTGCTTTTTAATGTTTTCTTTTAAATACGTTTATAATCAAAAAATTAAGTTATAGGAGCAAAAATTATAACAATTGTTAAATAGTTTTACCTTCAAAATACAAATGAAATTTTACCATCACACATTCCCCTAGGCCCTACCACTATTTCCATTTTCATTTTTTCTTCAAAGTTAACCATTTGATAGGGTTCCTATCCATTTGTTCAATACGGGCTTACTCTTAGAAAATGTCCTTATTTTTTGGATATCAAAAATTAATATTAAATGACTATAAAATAGCATTATAACTAAACATATACAAAGAAAAAAAGTTGCTCTTTCACATTCAACAACCCGTTTGCTTCTAAATGCTTTTTGGTATCATCAGGAGAGCTGTTTGTATGCGAGGCTAGGAAAAAGTAGATATTTTAACATTTTGAAATTACATTTTCTCTAACAGAAAACAATTTCAAAAACAAAACAAATTTTGCTTATTTAAAACTCAATTAATAGGCTTTCAAATGTAGAAAAGAGTTTTCTAAAATTCAAACTATAGACTGAGTTATTGATGATAACGTGGAAAAATTTACTGTTTGTCAAAGCTACCCCGTTTTACGGTATCTCAATATCTACTATTTTTGCCTCTAGGAAGTTTTTCCAACTTTTTCCAACCATTTGATATATACATATATGAAAAATATTTCAACAGAAAACTCAAGAATTAAAAACTTTCCGCTAAAAAAAAAAAACGCTGAACTGCAAATTCGTTCACACAAGTGTTACGGAAACGTGTCGATCCTAGAACTTCGTTATCGATGAAAAAGGACACCCCAAAAGTTAACCTTCAAACTTTTGAACAGTTTCCGATCGAGAAAAACATATTTATTAGATAAAAATTTCAAACAAGCTGACACTTGCTTATAGTACATAGTATAGGTCGAAGGATTCCCCTCAACAACATGCCCAGCAACAACAGCAGTGATTTTGTGTTGAAAGTTTTTTTTTTCTAGCTACCCCTGGATCTCACCTCCAAATGTGCTAACAAGAAATTCGGAAGAAAAAAAAATCTCGGAAACCACCGGAACGGGAATTGACTTTTGGTCACTTTTGGTCAGATTTAGTTTGAGTTTTTTTTTCTTCTTCATTTGGAAAGAGTGGTTTAAGAATGACAAAATAGAGCTAGAAAAAACGGCAAAGTTTGGCGATGAAACCATATCACGTTTCCCTTTTCCCTCGAGGGAGTGTTTTTTTTTCGTCGTCGGGGTGAAAATCTTTTTTCCTTTTTTTTTTTATTCTATCGGACTCTCCCTGCCGTCCACTATTGGTTTTCCCTCAAGCCTTGGTAGAGATCTGGTAGAAGGAAAAATTCCGCCCGAATTCCCACATATTTCACCCTAACTAGACAAATGTTTACAGTTTTATGAGCCACATTCCTTGGGTGGTTTGCAAACTGCTTGTGCAGATTTTTTTCCTTCTGGTTCGGGATTTTTTTTCTTTTCTTTGCTAGGGTCGAGGAATTTTCCTCGCGACTATGACAAAGGTTTTTATTTTCGGGAGGCTAGTTAGCACAATGAGAAGAAAGTCGAAAAATTTCAAAATTTCCAAATCTGATTTGAGTAATCAAGAAGTATGTTAAGGAGAATTGCTTCTTAAGGTTTAATTTCGGTAAAATTTTGACCACCAAAAATTTATCTATACCAACTGTTCTTAATAAAATCAGTCGGGGAGCGTCATTGATGTGGGTTTGCTTTCTTGCACGTACTACATATATATATGTATGAAGATGATTTATTACTGACCATGGCATGGATGGTGTTTTGGCGCTACTTTTTTTTTTGCTTTCTCCCCAGGCAGGGCAGCGACTTGATAAGATAAGTTAGTTCCAGTCCTAGAAGGTAACGGTTGGTGGTGGGTGAATAGCAAAAAAAAAACAGAAACCCACCCCGAGAACCGTTTGGCCCGTTTAGTTGGTTCGGACATGGATGACATGGGGTTGGAGATTTGCAGGTGCTCATAATTTAATTCAACCTTCACTATAGAGAAAAACTACTTTAAAAGTTCCTACTCTAGGAAAAATAAAGAATTTTAGAGAAATTCACTTTAAAATGTTTCGCACATGAAAAAATGATTTATTATTTAAAATATTTATTCCAATAAGTCAATTGGACCGCAGCAAGTGTTGTATGAAAATGTCGAGCTCATACATTTTTTATACCTCCCACTACTTTTTTTTTAATTGTTTTTACTGCCACAAATACCAATTAAAAATTTAAGATTCATTCAGTCCTGAATTAGCGCAACGGGTTTTAATTTTGTATGAAAATTTTTATGGGAAAACAAAATTTCCCATTAAAAATTTCCACAGATGTACTGAAAGTTCTGAAAAATATATCTTTCGATTTTAAATATTCCTTGATTCTTGCAGAACAATTTATGTTAACAAACCTTGAACCTTACTTATACCCCAGAAAAGATATTCGATGTTATTGTCAAACTGGGCATCATGCAACAGCAATGATATTTGTTAAATTTTATATAACGTATTCGAATTATCTTTAAATGAATACAAAATGGTGATGACATATTTCCTCACATTGTAAGCTAGTATTTTAAAATTTTTCATTTTCATTAAAAATTTAAAAAATTTCTATCAAAAATTTACAAATTTTGTCATTTTTCGATGCCGTAAAACACTTTACCCAGTATGAAGTATTCGCATCTTGTAAATCTCGTTTCCATATACTGGAATATGATTGTTTTGCATCGCTCATTTGTCAACATTGAAATTTCATTCATCCAAACATTTGTTTTTATGATTTCAGCTAGTAGATTTTTTGTAGTATTTTTTTACCCCTAAATGTATGCAATATCCTTATGTTCAGAAAAGAGTGTAAAAATTATTTTCAACAGAATCAGAAATTACTGCAATTGGCTTTGTTATGCGTAATGGCTCTTATGACACCAAAAACTTATCAAAATCTATACATTTACATACGTTTAATAAGATTTTTTTTTATTAAATCAAAGTTTTTTGCAAGATACTTCTTTTTCTAAATATAGTGACAATCGCATGTTTTTTTTAAGTTAAAAAAACTGAAGAAACCAATTTTTTTTACTACGTCAGTTTGATGTCCCAATAGTCTTAAAACTTTTTATGCATAAAAGGTATGATTGTCTCTGGGCGTGAATTTTTCAGAAGCCATTACAGTTGATAAGTGTTGCATGTTGCCCCAGTTGACAGTATGCAAAAAAATATAGCGTTTTTGACTGCTTATTTAAAAGCTGTTGAACCGTAGGCAAAATATAAAAAAAAATCACAACAAACTGCTTTGCATAGCTCATTGACTTATTTAATATTGACAAAAACCATTCTTGAAATTTGCGACAGCTCTTGCCAGCAAAACTTGCAATTTTTAAATAATTTTTATAGAATTCAAATTTTTTTATTTTGAAATGAGTAGGGGAGATGAGGTCATAACGAGCCCTCAGGGCATAATGAGCACTTCTTTTTTCTACATAAGTACGTATTTTCTTCAACAAATTTTCATAAGGACTTGTTTCGTATTACCCATAGTATTAATTTTTCACCAAAAAAGAAATAACCTTTTCATCTTTACAGAAATATTAAATAATAACCAGCTAGGTTCTCAAGTGACGAAAATATTATAACTTTTGAGCACCACCAAATAAGCTTTTATGGCCTTTAAATCATCTTGATCTGAAATGTACGCACTGCAACATTGTATCTCAATTTTCAACATCATAAAATTTTTGATTTTTCACTTAAATCAATTTTAAAACGCTTTTTTACTACAATTTGTTCACTAGAGGCGAACAGAGCACTATCAATGAAGGCATAATGAGCATTTTCTGCAGGGGAATCTAGCAGCGAATTCAACTCGATGAAGTCAACTGAATAATAGAGCTACAGTTTGGCTTATTTCGTCTGTCGATTTGGCCTATTGGTAAGGTGCCGGAGAGGTAATCAGTAGACTCGAGTTCGACTCCTGTTCGAGGGGATTTTTTTTGCACATACCATTCATGATTGATTTTTTTTATTGTTACATTATACGGCTAATAGCATCAAAGCAACATCCGTCAAACAAAACACCAGAAACATAATGTATGAGCATGTGTTAATTCTTTGAATTCTACAAACAGACCTAGATTATTTTGTTATTGCTTTGTTTGATGAATCTACGCCTCACCGTTTAGTGCAATCATGATCATGAATGATAAATGAAAAAAAAAAATCACCTCGACCAGGAATCGAACTCGAGCCTACTGATTACCTCTCCGATATCTTACCAATAGGCCAAATCGTCCGACGATACAAGTCCAGCTTTAGCTCTATTACTCAGTTGACTTCATCGAGTCGAATTTGCTGCTAGAATCCCTGGCAGAAAACGCTCATTATGCCTTCATTAATAATGCTCATACTGCTTCGGGGGGTTTCTCATTATGCCTATACAGTGACTGGTTTTAAAATACATTTTTATGCATTTTTAGTGTCTGAACACGAAACAATGAAGTAATTCACATATTACAGCTGTTCTCTATGGTTAAATAAGCGTTTTCCTTAAGGTGTCCATTATGCTCCCATCTCCCCTATAACTTTTTCCATGAAAAACAATTTTTTTCTTATGTTAGTAAAAAAAAGAAGCTTAATAAGAATAAGCAAAACCAATCATTAAAGACAAACTTCATTCCTAGCTTCTTTGAAATTCCTGGATTAAATCATCCGCAAAAATTCTTCCTCCATACAAATTTCCATACAAAATTGAAACGCGTTGCTCTTATTCAGGAATTAACCAAATATAAAAAAAGTAATCCAAATTTTTAATAGATTGAAACAAATAAGACAAAACCTTGCATGCAACAAACTCGCATACAATGTACAGTGCTCAAAAATCGAAAAATCGAGGTATTATAAATCGAAAAACTTTTTCACATGTTTTTCTACATCAATTTTCATCTAGTCTAGTCCCTGAAATTTCAACTTACAGTTGGATTAATTTCTCTACATAAATCGAAAATTTAAAAAAAATCTCAAATCACAGAGGTGATACAGTTTCCATCTTCCACGGTTTGCCTTTCGCTCTATCAATTGTTTGAATTTTTGAAGAATTTGTCAATTTTTTTCAATAAAGTACCTTAAAATTAAACTAAACCCCATCAGGATTGTTGGAAAATCGAAAGGATGGGGATGACGAAGAAGAATTTGATATGGGGCCGTCCATTAATGATGTCACGCAAAATTTGGAAAAAATTTAATAAATCAACACGAATCGATCATTCACTTTGTCTCACTTTAAATAAAATTTACCCTAAGTGATTATTTGAGTATTACTATTCATTAAATGGATGGTGGAAGTATAATTTTATTGAATTTGGGATAAGATTATTTGTTATTCTTTTGCAGTTCGCGTTTAGTCTTCGTCGGGAACGGTCGAATTTTTTTTTTTCGCTCTCGCTATCATGTCTCGCAGAAAGCTCGAGTTAAGCATTGCGGTGACCTGATAAAAGAGTTCAATTGGATAGTACGCATCATGTGTCCGAGTGAAATCGAAGAAACCATTTTTAAATTGTTCGGAAAATGTTGAAAACAAGTTGTTCGATAATGATGCCGCGGGAGTAAAGTGTGATAAGAATCCAAACTCATGGAAGAAAAATGAATCTATTGAAGTGCAATTTAAATAGAAAAAAAATGGTTGGGCTGGGAGTGAAAATAATTAAAGTTGAAATTGGATGTAGAGACGAAAAAATTGGTACAATAAAATATTGTAATGAGTGAAGTGAAATATTATAGGAAGAAGAAAAATCAAAATAACGCCTTCGCTACCGTTCAACATTCCGACGAGTTTCAACATGTCGAGACAGGAAGATCACAAGCAAAGGCTGAAAATTGGTGAGCACGTTCCAAATCATTATTCTTTCCTTGTTTTCCTCTTCTTCTCACAACCAAAATCAAACTCGCGTGCATCAAAGAATCAGCTTGCTTTGATCCCATTCACGGTGGCGGGTGTTAACAAAATGAACAAGTTTGTTTTTGCAAAACAGGTCCACGAGTTTTCTCTGATAAAGCTATGATGTCAAAAACAATAACAAATACCCATAATTTTTTGATTTTTCTCTAGTTTTGGTTGCATAACAAAATTGAAATAATTGTTCATTTATGCCCTCGTTCCTTCCTTTAGCTTGTGAATACGGTGTGCGTGCATGTGTGTGTGTTTTTTCTTTTACGGCGTGTTCGTAAACTGATTTGTTTGGGTGATGCATCGATTTGTTTGGTAGATGTCAATCACCTTCCAATGCTTTTGCATACAGTTTGTTTAATTTACGAACGCCAGCATCGATAGAAAAAAAATCACTTCGATAGAACAAATCAATTTACGAACACGCCGTTAATATTTATATATAAAATAATAATTATACGTTAATATAATATATATACTCAGTTGGCTGATAAACGAAAAGTAAATTATCAACATGGCGACGGCGATAATTACATGAATGGTGAAACAATAAACACACATATTATGTAATTAATTTTTTATTCTAGGTGAAATATTCTAAAAATAATTGTTTTCAATCGCATAGTTTAAAAATTTTCAGATTTCAGATTTTCTTATTAACAGGTTTTAAATAAAAAAGGTCATTTCTTTTGTGAAGAATGGAACTTTATACCTTATTCTAAGTTGTTTCTTAGCTCATTATTTTTATGAGGATTTAACTTATTTCCATAGTTTTCAGTATCAACATTTATTCTTTATACTCTAAATGTTTTTCTACATTTTGAATAATCTATAAAAAAAATCCTTTTGTTCAATATATACATATTCTTAAAATAGCTTACATGTTCTTTAGTTATAATTTGTTGCTGTTGATACTTATACGATGATATTTGAAATGTCTGATTTCTTTTATATTTCAGCATATAATCAAGGATTTTTGCTCATTTTATTCATCAGACACAGGTTTTTCACAATAAAAAACTATGCTATTCTTAATCATGTACATTTTTCAGCGCTCATCGGCAAAATAAACAAATATTCAGAAATTTTATTTCATTTTTGTAACTTAGCAGGAATCGACATCAGTTATAAATTTCAATTCATAAATTTTTTGTGGATCCTATTGTTATACAGCCGATATATTTAATTTTTCTTACAGGTGCATATACCAAAGTAACACAAATTGTTTTGTAAGGCTCTTTTAGCCTCTTATGAAACCTAAACTTGGTGTAGTAGCCTACTATAAAACTAAAATGTTACTTGGGGTTCAATGCAATTTCCTTATCAAAATCATATTTTTTAGGTTGCGTGGTTATTTCAGCGTTGTACTTCGGTAGCCACTATTGGTCATGAACCACTTTTTTTCTTTCAGTCAAATCTAGCGGACACTAGAAGCGTCATTTGAGTTTTATATTTCAACAACAATATCTCTGAAAAGTTAAAAATATTGAACATTTATACTTTCTAAGCTGTTAATATTACCATTCTGAAATAACAAATACTTCAAACTCACAGTTCGTTCATATTTTCATTCACCTAAATTGTTTGAAATGTCATATTATAATGTTTATTTATTATTCATTAAAATACTTATTATTGCAACGTGAGCTAATACTGGATCTATATAACCACTTTAATTTTTCTTACAGCTTCTTGGTTTTTGAAAGTTGATCGTCAGTACAATTATTAGGTCATTGCATTTATTTTATGTATGCCAGCGATATATTTTAAAATTTTAATGAATTTCAGTTTTCAACAAAAATAAGTGATGAACATCAACAGCTATTGAGTCTGATTTTAAACACGAGCATGCAACGTTATACAGGCCGTGTGACGATCATCTTTCAGATTTAATATGTTCGATCAGATTTAAAATTTTCCGAGCTTCTAAAGCTTTCGTCTACAATGCTATCTAGGCAAAAAAGATTTAATCTAATGAGGAAAAGTATGGAAATTCGATAAACTAACGTTAATCAAATAGATGCTGGCCATACGTTTTCTTGGAGTAATCGTGTAACGTTGCATTCCCGTGATTAAAAACATTAATTTTGAGTAAAGAATTGATTTTGAGTTTACAGGAATTTAAGCGGAAGGAACAAAATTGTATGCTGAAGATATAATTCAACTTCCACTATATGGTTTCCATATATATTACTGAACGTTTATTCATTTTCATAACTTATCTTTTTGAAATTTTTTAAATTGATAATTGATTGTTTATTCATATTCATTAAATAAAAAATATTCAATATTTATATTCATTATATATATATTCTTATCAGTGTATAATCCATATACGAATCGAGTTGGAGTTCTTAAATGCATTAATTTATGCACTTATTTTATTAAGGCCAATAAAAAACATCCTGCAGTGGTAAATACATAATTTTCATGGTTTTTATATTGTTTTATTATATGAATTATATTTTTCTAACATACATTATTCTATGATATATTTTATAATATTTCTTTTCATTATATTAATTTTCATTATCTTAATCATATTATATTATATTTTTATGTTATATTAAATTATATTATTGCATTATATTATTATATTCCACTTTTATATTATATTTCATCTACATCAAACGAATGGGTGGGAGCATCAGGGTACCCTTCTTTTGCAAAAGGAGCGGGTAGCAGTATGTGCTTGTTACCTGTTTCGAATACTGGACGTTTCTCAATTTATGCCAAGGGAATTTGGCATGGTTGAGAAAATGAAAGCATTTGATTACTTTTTGTAAAATAAGGACGCACTCTTTTTTCGGAAGCCTTGGAGGCGGGATTATAATTTGCATGCTATTTTGGTTAGTCAACAATGCGGTTATAGCTTCTTGAGACTTTTTCCCCTTATAATCCTGGATACCGTAAGTGCCTCTGCTTACGATTCTACTCCCTTGGAAGTCTCTTTGAGTGGCTATGATTGTTTTGCATGGTAACCAAGATGGTCGCGCGGGTTATTTTCTTGGCCATGACCGCGGCGCTGCCGCAAACCCAAGGTGGATACATACATACATACATACAGATTATTTGTTATTCTTTTGCTGTTTTCTTTTTTTTTGTAATTCAATATGTGATGTCACGCTTAAGCAGACCCCTCTCCCCCCATGTCACAAATTGTCACAAAAATCGAAACCCCCTCCCCCCTTCTTACGTGTGACATCAATATTTGTTCCGGCTTTACTGTCTCAATAAAAGTTGAGTCCTTTTATTTAAAAATAAAATCGCGCCTTTAAGTATGCAGGTAATATTGGCGATTTGTAGCTCGAAATCACACTCAGAGAGCGCTGCGATCAAAAGGATGATGTTATCGATAGAAACGTCAAGCTACATAGTATTTTTTCGAAACAAAGAGGGAAATTGTAGAATTTCGGTGTTCAAAGGTTAATTTATCAAGTTTAAATTTTAGAATAGGGTAAGAAAAAGTAAGCTACGTAATACTTTTAAAACCCGTGTTTTAGCTTATATTCGTTAATTTTCAGTTGGCAAAAAACTTTGTAGTATCCCAGTGCAATTGCGTGGAAAGCCTGCCCGGAATCAGAATCTTTCCAATTTAGATCACAAGGATTTTCTTAGGACTGGTAATAAACCACCCATAAGATGATAATCTTCAACATTTATCAGTTTTAAAAACAAAATTAACATGTTTCTGATTTATTTTTAGATCCATGCCGAGTTTTGAAGAAGTATTCTTAGCAAAATATATTTAAAACACTCCATAAAAAGCGTAAATAAGGTTGCTTCCCCAAAACCTTAAGGCATTTGGCGAAACGAGAGTTTTAAAATTATCGTTTGGATACCATGGTGCACCGCAAATTGAAAGCAGATTCGTGAACCAAGACAGCAAGTTATGTATTCAAAATGTGGTGTGATTTTTTATAGAAAAACTTCCAGCAAATTTGGAGACCAAATTGAATACCATAATTAGAAAAAATAGCGCAAAATCCTTAAAAGAGAAACATGAAAAAAAAAATCAGGTGCCTCATAAGGAAAAACTTTTCGAGAAAAAGCTCAAAGTTTCTATCTTTAGATTAAAAATTCTGAATAATAACATTTTAACTCATACATTAAAAATATTAAGCTAAGCAAACTAAGAACATCGAAAAGACAATCGCAGAGAAAATAAAAAGCCTCTTACTGAAATGTTGTTTCGTTTATCTGAGCTTAAACTGAAACACCAGAGATGGAAATAGCTTTTCTTTGTACCTCTCCAGTGCCTCCAGCAGAGTTTTCAGCGAAAGTTAATTTGAACATAGCTAGAGAAAAAGTTTCAACTTAAGAACATCAGTGTAATGATTTTTTGAAAATTATACCTCAAATTCTAAACAGTAGATCTATCTTGTATTGACCGAATAATCTCTTACGTAGTCGAACAAATTATTCAAAACCGTTATCTATCGAAACAGTTTCTATATAATTCAATCTAAAAAAAATTAAAGTTGAATTTTGTAGGAATAAACATGAAAAACTCTAGTTTTGCATGCAAAAAGCATTGAAATAAGTTAATAACTGATTTTCTTACAACATTCTGTCATTTAAATTATCTGAAATTCGGCAGTTTTAGAGAAAACTTCAATTTTGAAAACAATTTATATTCACTGCCATGTTTAAAAAACAGCTATCATCACCCTTTTGTTAGTACCATAAGTGAAAATCAGTTGGCGCTGCATGTCAAAAAGTTTTGCTGCAAATCGCCAATAGGGTTGTACACAAACTTTTATCATGCTTTCTGTTTGACATTTATAAACTGTGAAATGATGACTAATGTGGCCAAAAATAGTCATTATATTTAGGTTTTGTTCAATTTTTGTCAAGGGTTAGGGCACCCTGAATAAAAGATCAAGTCTCCTTTAACTTAAAACATAAATAAATAAATTTGTCCCATGAATTCTTCTGTTAGCTCATCTACCGGTTTTTTGTTAGTGTATAGACCTAACTTTTTCTTTTTAAATTAACACGCTATCATAAAATTCAAAGCTTGATAAGTTTCTAAATTTTTCCAAGAAAGGTTAGATAAAAATAAGAAATTGGGATCAAGTATTCCCATTCTCCTCTTGATGTTAAATTAATTTTTATAATCAATAAGTCTTGATTCTTTTCACAATAACCAGAAAACTACTTTGGTTTGTTATTTTACAGTAAATACCTACGAGAAAAATCTTTGATTTTCCTGAATTGCTTATTGTTTAACTTATACGGCATTCTATTCAAACTTTAGTGATTAGGATCCTCTAGAACCCGAATTTTGTTTCCACTGGAAAATTCACAGAAGCTTAGTTTTATGAATACAAAAAACTTTTGTTCTACGAAAAAGTTAATAGGTGAGAAAATTATTTTCACATTTTTTTTGATAATTGCATAGGCACAGGGGCTAAGGACCATGACTTTCAGTACTTTTTCGGTAGTAGCCTTCTCACACTTTAACATTTTTTTTCCTTAATTTGAGACCCGAAACGCACATTCAGATCGTCCTAATCTTCATTCCAATATCATGAACAAATGAGATTTTTGAGAAACCAAGTAAGTTCTATAAAAATGATAGTTGAATTAACGAGAAAAAACTAAAATTTCAAGTCCAAAAATTCGGTTCATAAACTAATTTTTCTTATTATGTTTATTAATTGTCAAACAAATTTTCCCAGTTGAACAGTCCCACTATTATTTTTGAAATTTTAAGATAAGTTTGTATTTGTTTCTAAATTCAGAATTTTTGTGTTTTGAAACCATAATTTCGTAGAAACCATTCGAACTAAATTAAAATCATTTGTCCTTGACCCATTATTCAAATTGACGGCGACAACATATTCAGATCTAAAATTTTTATTTTATTTTCACTATTAAATTTTTTTTTTCGATATTGATTTTAAACTAACCTATGAAAAGTTAGAAAAGTAATTTGAAGTTGCACCGCTAAAGCTATGTATTTATGCACAATATTAACTAATTAAGAAATGGTTTTGTGTTTTCAGCATCTGAAACAAGTTCACAGTATTACATATTTTTGTTTTTATCAGTTTCCCAATGATTGTTCAAGAAATCAATTTCAACCTAGACTTTGTCAGTACATCAATGATGAATTGGACTCATTTCATTAACTTTTTTCAATTTCATGTTTTAGTTCTAAAATGATCGGAAATCTATATCATTATTTGAATTTATCTTCTTTTTTCAATCTGGTTTCATTTTCAATGTTATCTACTTCTGCACTGATTTTTATGTCAAAAGTTTGAATTTTTTTGTTTTATTGAAATTTTGATTCGTATTTGTTTTCTAGTGTTTCGCAAATTTTGGTTTCTGATTTGTAACCTAGACTGCTTCAAATTTATTTTCAAGCCAATTCCTAATTGAGAATAAACTGTTGATTTGTATATGTGATTCCGATTCATTTTGAATCGTTTCAGTATTGCTTGAAATAACGGGTTTATTCACTTTCTTCGAGACCTCAAGTAAATTTGACATCAGCGAAAAAAGTGATTTTTTTTTTGTTTACCTTTCCCAAATGTGTGAAATAATAGATTTTTTACAAAATTATTAAGAAGTATTAATTAAATTAATTGTATTTAAGATATTTGTAAAAGCAAAAATCAAATCGTTATTTAATACTTTAACAAATTTGTTATATGAAATAAAATCTTACTTTATTTTTAACATTCTTCAGCAATGTCAGAAATACTGTAGAGTTCTACTTTTTAAGATTTTGCATTCCTGAATTGAATAGTGTATTATAAACTATTTCAATAATTGACAAAATCTGACAAAAGATTCGAGTTCAATGCGCCAAAATTTAGCTTAGCAAAAACTTTCTTTTTCATCTTCATATTAAATTTAAATTTACAATGAAATTAATCAGCGCTAGTTATGTTTGTTTTATGTTTATTTTCATTTTAATAAGATAATTTCAAAATTGTTTCTACATTTTTTTTTCCTTTCCAGTCCAGCATCCAATATATCAGTTGACGGCGAGAAAATACTCAGAGCTCGAAACTATATAGTTTCGCTTGAATAAACTTGCAAAATTTTGTCGATATTGCAAAATTCTGTTCAAATGACGGTGATGTGCCTTGATTTTTTTTTCAAGTGTTTATCTTTCACCTTTTCACTTTAATTCACTTGAATTTTCATAAGGAATACCTGAATTTTGCATGTATTTTGTCCGCTTTTTGAGTCAATTTTTGTTTTCAATCCAATGCTCGGATTTTGTCAGGTTTTTGGGTAAAAATTCCCGGATTTCCCCGTTTCGAATACGTTTATATAAAAATCTGAAAGCTTATTTCTACAGTTGTATTTTATGAATATTGAAAAAAAAAAACAATAACTAACATTTTTCTGACAAGATTATTATTTTTCTAAATCTTTGATATTGTAGTTGTCCTAATAATATTAAACTTATTCAGTGTCAACAATTATTTAGAGAAAATTAAAACTAAAATTTGCTTGAATAAAAATAATTTTTTGATAGACAAGTTAGAACAAATGCATATTTTAATCAGGTTTACCGTATGGGTAGGGTATTATTCCAAAGAAAAATAAGATATTATCGATAACAAAATTGATTTTTTCTTCAATCATTTGGTTTTCCATAAAGTATGTATATCGTCTAAGTTGCATGCAACGCGTATATGTATCTGTTGCACCCTTCTGAATGTAGCATGCGCTACATCGCTGTGATACATTTAATTTTATGGTGAAACATCTTTTATAGTAAGCAAATGCTTCCGGTTTGTGTCTTCAATATCAGTTCGAATTTGCTATAAATGTTTGTCCTAGTACTCGCTAGGTGTTGCTAACGATGGACGAACATATTATAGCTCACTGTGCGCATGCTGTCTAATTCGTGTGCCTGAATCTGCCTGCATTTCACAGCACACCCCACGTGGTTGTTCGAATCTGCCCAGTGAACATGCTGGCTTACAGCAAGATTAAAGCGTACAAACGCAAACGAAAGTGGGAAATATATGATTTCCTGCCCCATTCTGATGGTGCGGGACCTTTCATAAAGCCTGCAGGCGCTCAGAACCAAGAAGGAAGCGAACCTGATGGGTGCAGCAGATTTTGCCATATGTAGCGGAATAAAAAGTACAAAGAAAGTGCAACTTGCATCATCGCTGGCGAATGCATTTGGTTGGGTAGGTATATGGACAACGGAAATCGTTTCATAAATTGGCAACCGACTTGCTCATCTGGGAAAGGTGAAAAATCTCGGACTTTTTAAGGAATTGATCGAGCAGCTGCATCGATCTTAACAATATTGTTCATATTATGCTTCGACTGAGTAATTTTGGTATTGAAACATATATATGAAATACTGAAACTGAATTAAAGATAATTTTCTTTCGTAAATCGTTTTTTGTTCGATATAATCAGTTTCAAATGATCACAATTAAATTACAGATTACTTTTGAGATATTCTCGAAATCTGTTTAAACAGAACTTTTCCCAGTTTCAAGTCGTAGGTGGCAGCAGTATCCTTCAGTTAAAACCAAATTCATTCTCAATATTGATTTTCCAGGTTTATTCAGGTTCATATTCATCCTTTCGAGGTAGATTTCAAACACAATTTTGTTGGAGTTCACGCTGCAGAAAGCTTCTCCCGATTTGCAAAAATTCACCAGCACAAGAATATACAATCGTTAAAGTTTCTGCTCAGCTCAATTTTCGATTCAATTACAAATCATATCAATAATACTGCTAGCCGTCTTGTACATTAAGCTCCAGCGAAAAGTACAACAATATTCTGATATCGGTCTAAGAAATAGACAATTTAGTGACCTTGATGCAGTTCTAATTTTTGATTTACTGATCATAGAATTTCCAAGGCGTTCACACGGTACCAACTACTTCTTTCTTGACCAAAATAATCCAACACACCTAAATTAATCCCGGATATTCAAGAATGGGTCTTAATTCGGTTAATAGCAAGATAATTTATAATTTATTAAAAAACATTAGTATTTTTGAATAAGAAGCCTGCTTTATGGATTCAAATTCAGTTCAAAATCTATTTTTCTTCATTTTACTTCATGTTAATAAAGAAATTAATCAGTTTGATAAAGTATTATAGCTCAAATATCAAATTACTTAGCGCTAGAGGAGCATCTCTTAAAACCCCCTTTAAAACCTTTGGAATTCTATAAATCGTCTAAAAATGGAGTTATCCATTCAAATAGTTTATAGAAGCATTATTACTTACTTTTACAGAGTTAATTTTATGAAATAATCTTGATTTTTGTTTTGATAAACACAAATGGTGCAACTCTTGTTTGGCACCCTTTTTTATATATTTTTAGTCCTCAACGCCAGTTGCTTCGTCCAAAAAATGTAAATGTATGCTTGATTTATCCGTTAAACAATTTCAACTAAATTCTAGATGAAAATTGTGGTGATTTTTAACCATTCTTTTTTCGGGGTTTCTTTTGTTGATTTTGTTCGGTGATGTTTTAATAAAAAAAATCGCTAGTTTTACGTTTCGGTCTACTTTATTCGACCATCCTCAGAAACGATATGTATTACAGATAAATGTTGAAAGAAAAAAAAAAATTAAATTACAATTTTAAAAGCCAAGTTGAAACAATTATGAAAACACATCTGTAATACATGTAGTTTCTGAGGATGGTCGAATAAAGTAGACCGAAACGTAAAACTAGCGATTTTTTTAAAAACATCACCGAACAAAATCAACAAATTAAATCCAGCGGTGATCTAAATCGTCGTGAACAAAATATTTTTAATTATTCATATTTTGAAAAGCAAAACACATAATGGTACTATTCTGGTTTCGGTCACTGTAGCAGTAGACTGAATCGACTTGGGGTAATTTTAAAATTTCTTAAACCCTGGGTCGGAAAAGCTTCGTTTTGGTTCAAAACTCATCCATGGTTTTTTTGCAGAATTTTTAATAAACGTTTACATGAGTAAATTTGGACTTTTAGGATTGTATGAGAAAATTGAATATTTGGTACTGAAAAATTTACATCATTTCAGTTAATTCTGTGGAACCGAGCCTGCTAATGGTTTTTGTGTTAATTTTAAAATTTTCAAAAGTAATTTTCCGCAACAGGGTTGTTCTTCCGATCAATAGTTTTTCGAACACTTTAAAACGCTCATGAAACATTCAGCGAAAATTGGACTGAAGAACTCATTATGTATTTTCAATAATCTCATAGAAACAGGGCCGTAGGAAGAACCGACTCATGGGGGGGGTTTTGGTGACTGATTTTAACCTATGATGTTTTGCCCAACAACGTACGAAAAAAAACAAATTTTATTTGTTACTATGATTATTCATTTTTAAGTTTCCATTAATAGTTTTTGTTTTAAAACGGAACTTTAGAAAAATGGTCCTTAGCCTAAAGGGTGAGTTAATTTTGTTTATGAAACTTTTGGAAACAAAATATGGATTTTGCTTTCATCGAAAGTACAAATTTAAGAACTTGTTTAAAAGTCTGGTAGGTCGAAGCATAAAATAAGTTCTTTTCAAGCTTGCCTTCAATTTATTAAAAAAACGTATTCTATGCTCAAAACATACAAGCCCAAACTCTTTTGCAAATTCCAAGAATTTAACCTTAGAAGAAAATAAATTAAAAATTTCAAAAAAAAACAGTAAGTGATAACGAATTTTCGGATCAAATTTACTCGAAGCAAATTTGAACTAAAGTTATGATTTCAGTTTGAAATTCAGCTTTAAAAAACTTCAATATCAAGAATGTTTATCAATACACCGAAAAAATATAGAATTTTTTTGCAGATTTTTTTGGTGAAGATCAGATACTTGTTTTTTTTTTAACAGGAAATATTTTTCATAAAGAATCAATACCATAATGAAAATCCTGTTTGTAATTTTTTCAAATATAATTTGGAATATTATGCATAAAGCAAAACATAGAAAATTCTTCTTTATATCTACGATTTTCAGCTGAATTGTGTGTACAAACTTCTTCTGATTAAAAAAAAATTAAATCTGGAAATTGACAAGCAAATTTTTATGTTCATGTTCTCTTGAGTCCTTTAGAATTTTATGTTGATTGAAAAACTCGTTCACTCATTCCTGAATTTCAAATCTTAATACTGAACCTGAATTAAACTGTTTCCAAATTTCTATACCATTTCTGAAATGTACAAACATACGATCTAAATTTCAGATCAGAATTTTATGAGCCAAGTTTCAGAGTCATCATTCATGAATCTTTTATTTAAATTATGCATCGCTGGTTTAATATTAATTCATTTTTTCAATTATTTATTTTTAATCTGTATTGTGAATCAGAATTAAAATGATGAATCTGAATCTGAGTTTTCAATTTTGGATCGCCACTTAGAAGCTTTTAAAGTTTAAATGTTGTTTTAGAATAAAGTTTGAGAACTTCGATTTAAAATGTAAAACAAAATTCTTCTTTTTTTCATATTCGGAAAATGATTATCAAAATATTGAAAATACAAATGATTTTCGAAAAACATGATTCAAATTTGATATGAAATGCAAAACCGAATCAGGATTTCAAAGCAGCTTTTCATTCTTAATTTCTAATGATTATTCGAACTGAAAATGAAGAAACCTGAATTTGATACAGAATCAGAAATACGAAAATATTTAGAAATTAAAATTTTGGTTATGGGAATAAAGAATCAAAATCTCCAAAATGAGTTTAATTTAAAATTTAATATTCAGACCTGAATTTCTATTATAAGGTTGCAAGATTGTCCGACAAATAATATAAATATGCCCGGATATTTAATATAAAATTTGGAAAAAAATCCGGTCTGACCCGGTTGCCCGGATTTCATTGGAAAAGCCGGGTTTGTTCTCATTTCAATTTTAAATCAAACTTTAAAAAACAAATTGAGTTAAAAAATATTTTTTGTTCATGCGTCCAAAAGTTTTGAAGCAAGTTTAAAAAAAAATCAGGAAAGGTTTTTTCAAATCTTTTTTTCATGATTTTTGATGAGCAATTCCTAACTTTTGATCTGTATTGCCCGATATTGCCTGGATTTTGGTAGAAAATTTTGATATCAAATACCCGGATTTTGCCTGGTTTTTACATACAACAGCCCGGATTTGTTCGGCCCGGATACGTGGTGAAAAAAATCTGACAACCTTAGTTTATGAACAAGTGAGAAAATTTTGAAAAATTAGCAAAATTTTGAATTTGGGATGGGTTTTTGAGGTTTTGGAATTAATTTTTAGTCTAGATTGTTTTTCTTGAATAGACTTGCTCTATTATCATAATTTGATTATGGATTTAAAATTTTGAGTGTAGAGTAGAATACCTCGCTTGCTTTTTTGGACCCTCATGGGGGGGGGTTTAACCCCCAAAACCCCCCCCCCCCCCCGATCCTACGGCCATGCATAGAAATGTTATCCATCGCACGACTTATTTTTTTATATTTAAACGATTGGATTTAGTAAGTGATAACTCATATGACAATGTCGGATGTAAAAACAACGAATTAGGAGTTCGGTTCATGTTTGAGCGCTATCGAGCTACTTTTTGTTCTACCTAAAATTTAGTTAATATTTTTCCATAACTTTAAGTAAGGAGTATTATTTGGAAGATTCTCAGAGTACAATCGTTTACAAATTCGTTTTTTCAATTCAAGTTTTTTCAAAATATGAGCATGAAGTTCTTTCATTGAAAATGCCTCAAAAATAGAATTGTAATTGGCTGTTTAGCCTGTAAGCAGGTGTTAGCATCTTCAACAAGGGTAAAATTCTTCAAAAAATTTCTAAAAGTTTCGTTTAATTTCGTATGATTTGTGATAGTTTTAACAAGTTGAATTCTTTTCCTTTCAGAGATAAGATCAAGGGTAGTAACATCGTTGAACATTGTATTGTTTTTTTACCCGCATAATATGGTCCATTTTTCAAACAACAGGGTCCAAATATTACTACTTTTTGGTCTTGTTGGAAAACTTTTACTGCACAAGAAGTTGATAGATTCAAGAATTGTTTTATTCTTTGCTACAGCGTTATTATTAAACAAGTTCATAGGAATGTTGAAACACGTAACAGCAGAAAAGAGAAACTTAAGATGATCATAAAATGTATTTAAAGATAACGACGAAGGCCTGTAGATGTCAAGTACGTCAATAAACTTCCCATTGATAAAAAGTTCAACACTTATGTTGTGAAACCTGTTTAAAGAAACGTTATTCAAGATTTAAAAATTTATATTGTCCCTAACGTACATTGCCAAACCACCGTGCGATTGTTTCCTACAAGTAAAAATAGAAATATATCACGGAATGTTATAAAGAGGACAGATTTTCTTCTTTAACCACGTTTCACAAATTTTTCTAACGTCGATCACTACACAAGACTGTTTTGTAAAATATTGTCAAATTTTAATAAATTATTCATTCCACATATGTTGCATTGTAAATTTCTTAGTTTTTTTAAATCATTTTTGTTTAAAATACAAGCATTAAAATTATCAAGGTTTCCATTATAATGATTAAGTATGCCTACTATCCATTTTAAAAATAAGTCAATAAGAACAAAAGAAATAAGATCAAATATTTATTGTCTCTTACGTTTTGGTGAACGAGCAGTCATTTTTGAAGCATGTTCAACAGAGGTTAAAAATTTAGACACAATTAGACGGGCGATATCGTTTCTATTTTTATAATTTCAGGTTAAGAGTTTCCATTCTTTTTCACTAAAATTGCACCACCTCTGCCGGGCCATGAAGGGTTAGTTGCCCTACTTTGGACCCTTTAAGCGGTGATTTTTAAATAATCATGATTTTCTCATAAATGGACGGGAGGTTTTTATCGTTCAGGAAATTTATTTACAGTTCAAGATCTAATCTGCAAATTTCAATGAGAATGTTCAACTAAGGTTTCGTCGTTATTGAAAGATTTGCACAGATATGGATGATCAAAATTTCCTTCTTTGAACCTACTGTTCCTATTTTGGTTCTGAACTGTTACCTTTTCTTGAACCTATAGCTAAAATTCCTATACAAAGTATGATTTTTCGAAAATAAATAACAAAAATTATTAAAATCTTTAATTAACTATTAGCATAAAAAAGTATTACATTTTTTAAAAGATTAAACATTGTTATGAATATCTCAAAAATTTTCACTCCCCTGCATCTCTATCAGCAGAATAAAAGCTGAAACTATTTTGTGTTTACTTAATAGTAGTTTTTTTTGCGTAAAGCTGACAAAAATGCTAGAACACGGCGTCTCTGTAAGAGCCATTTTATTTATCGAAAATTTCAATTTTTTTCAATGATTTTTTAACCTTTTTAATGGTTTTTTCAAAGACAAAATCATACTTATCACTGTGAAAACGCTTGTCTTACCTTTGGCATTGATCCAACTCCATATGCCAATAACATGATATAATGATAAACATGATAATAACAGGAAATTTTCCTAGCTATAACTTTGTAAAAGACATCAAAGTGATACAAAATGAGAGAAATAAGTTGTAATGTGACAAACAGAGTGATTGATATTTCATTTAAAAAATCTAATAAAACTTCTTATCACTGATTGTACCAAGACTAGAAATGGTATTCTACCAACTAAGTTATTGATTGTAGAGTGCTTTAATGTTCAGGATGGTTGATTTACAATAAATAATCAATCTTTTACATAAATTTGATCAGAGTAAAGAGCATTTATGGGGTTTTATTACTCCGAAAAAAAAATCATATTCTTTTTCGAAAGCCAATAAATTATCTCGATTTTTCGATTTGTTTGCTATATAGATTGTTTACAAATTCGTTGCATGCAAGTTTTTGTCCAATTTTTTTCCAACTTTTTGAAAATTTGAATTAATTTTTAATATCACCATCCCCTCGAAATTTTTCAACTCCAAGTGACAAAAGGCGAATTTTAAAATTGCTCCCACCTTACAAAAAAAAGATGACACCTGCTTTTTTTGAAAATTTGGTTACATCTCGAATATGTTCATCATCTGAGCAAATAAATGTAGAAGAATTATTTCAAGGAATTTAAACCGCTGTTATAAATTCTGTTCGTGACACGATGTTATTTTTTTGTAAGTAAGCAAATGACATTCCAGGGGAAAGCCAAAAATGCAGAAATCCCGTGACAAATGTTTGCATGTTTCACGCTACTAGATAAAAACCCGTTTTTTTTCAATTTTATCTAGGAAATATGCAAAAAAATCGTTTATTTGAAAAAAAATGCAAAAGTTTAGTTTAACGAAATTAAAAAATCCCGACATCCGAAGACATAAGATCTAACAACTAAAAGTAAATATTTCAAGAGACTATTTTCAAATAATAGTATGAAATCAAATCAACCACTAAAAATTGTTGGAAACAAAGTTGATGTTGAGATTTTGTTATCTTTTTTTCCCTTTGATCGGAAAAAAATCAACAATAGATTTCAAGTTTAGTTCGTGTTCTTTTGACAAAAATGAACAATCTTGAATTTTCGCTTGGAAACTCAAATTCAACCACATTTTCACATACATGAATTCCTTCAAAAAACGTTAACTTATACAATCAAACATGATCAAAAGGTTGAAATTTATAATTGGTTTTAAATATGACACTTTAACATCCTTGTGGTGTCGAAGGTTCAATAATCGATTTACAGTGAAAAGTAGTCACCTTTAGAAATCATCAAAAAGGATGAAAGATTTTCAGCTAATTTCATATTGATATCGAGGTGGATAATTCAAAATATGGGCTTAAATGTAAGAATAAAGTCGAATTTGTTTCCTAGTCCAAAATATTTGTTCCTGAAGTCCTCACACAAACTTTGCTCAAAATATAATTAACTTTTTTTTTCAATAAAGCCCCACAAATGCTTTTTACTTCAGATTATTCTAATCGAATTTATGTGAAAGATTGATTATTTTATGTAAATTTACCATTTACACATTTACGCTTCTTTAAAGATTGCTTTCTAAGTTGCTAATCTTTAAAAAATATATTTAACGAGGGAAGGAAATGAAATTTTCTAAAATTCAATCTCTTAGCTTGTTCGATCTGATCAGGCTTCGACTCATATCTCATCGTCTGACAAATTTTGCAGGCCAATATTGCAGGATCTACGTTGCCAACGACTGGAAGTCCAAATATAATTGCGTTTTTAGAAATCGACTCTCGACTTACTTTATCTAAATGAGTTTCTAATTTGTGAACCTTGGTAGTAAGAGCAGATTGCGTGAAGCTTGAGATCAGACACCTCAGTTTTGAGGCTCTCATTTTCGACTTTCAGGTCCTTAAAGTCTGACTAAATTCCTTCAAACTTTGCAGTTTGAAAATCCTGCGAAGTCTCAATTGCTGAAGATACTGATTCAACTTTGGATGTTTAAGTTTGGATTTCATTAGCGCTTTGTAAAGCAAGTTTTATATCATTTTTGATTGCGTCGACGATGTTTATTTGATTAGTTGACATTCCTATAATTTTGAAGTAGATTCCAGCACAATCAGGTTTACAAAAAAACTTTTGGTTTTTCATTCAACGTGCTAAACTGCCTAGAATGTTTCTGTAACGCGGATGGGTACTAAACTCATCCATGATTTTTTACAGATTTTCTTAAGTAACGTTTAAATGAGTAAATTTGAACTTTTAGGGTTGCATGGGAAAATTGAATATTTTGTACTGAAAAATCAACATCATTTTTGTTTCTTCTGTGGAACCGAGCCAGGTTATGATTTTTGTACCAATTTATAAATTTCTTTAAGGAAATTTTCCGCTGAACACCTACTCAATAAATTAATGTCAGTTTGCACAAATTTACCAAACCTTTCGTGCATACAAGCCCATAATTTGCTCAAAATGTACACTTTATAATATTTTTTAAACTCACTTTTAACCGAATAAACGAATCTGTAACAATGATAAATTAGAAACAGTCGAACAAACTATAGAATAACCTGAGCAAGTCAAATGAAGAATTCATTAAACATTAAACATTAAACACCCCTCATGAGTGTCAAAAAATGCCAAACAAAATGTTCTTCTCCAAACTCTAAATTTTATATCCTTAATAAAATTTTGATAAACGACTAAAGCGAATCAGAAGTAACAAGCTCTAATTATAGCTTAGGCCAAAACCTCAAAATCTCATCCCAGGTCCACAAATCTACTACAGTTTTTCAAAAAAAACTCTCACTTGTTGATAAACATTTAAAAACTTCACTCGAAAAACACTATCAAAAGTTATTCGCAAAAGAAGTTGGTTTATGAAATTTGCGTACAGTCCTTAGTTTCCAATATCAAATTTTCAATAAGATTAGACTAACTGAGGTTGTCTGATTGCCTGGATTATTTCCGAATGTTTTCACTTTATTTGCAAAATTAAAGAAAAATTGAAATTGTTTGATTACACAACTTTTCGAGTATTTTTTTTCTTCTTGACTTCAATTGATGAATTCCCAAATCCCAAAATCTTTTTCCATGTTCGAATCTCATCATTCTGGAATATTTAAAAAAATATTTTAAAAAACAAACAATTTTTAAGATTTTTGTTTGAAATTTTTGCTTTTTATTCTTAAGCAGATTTGAAGCTTAAAAAAGTTCCATAATGGTGATCCAGAATATCTAAGTTTGATCATTTGGAATTTTTATTTAAATTCACCAATTAAATAACAAATAACTAATTGAAGGAAGAATTCATATAAGAAATCAAAGATTCGAAATTAAAATAACAGATTTCTGGTAAAGGATTTTGTTATAAAATGCCATTCATGTTTCATAATTATTATTTGGCATTATGAAATTTTTGTTTGGAATTTAGATTTAGAAATTTATTTAAAATTAGAAATTCAGAATTTTCAATTCAGGCTCCAAATGCAGAACTCTGTTTCGGAATTGAAATTCAAAATTTCCCAAAACAAAATACAACATGTGAAAACCATGATACTGGTTAAAAAAGATCTGAACTCATTTTCAAGATTGCGTTCTTTGAAAAAACTTAGCTTAAATTAAAAAATATTTTCACAAGATTTTAATAAAGAAATAAATTTATAAATAAAATGATAATTTATCGTTGATAAAATAACTTTTACTTTATCTTCAGGTTCAGCAAAATTAAGCTGAAAGTATATTTAATTGATATGTTTTATAACATTATTTATATTGTAGATACTTTTATAACAAAGATTTAGACTAAAATCTGAATTTATAGAATTTTCAAGAGTTGAAAATAAATCTATTTGTAACTGAACACTTTTTGGACTTATTTTCTAAAGTAACGATTTCAAATGAATAACTTTTAATATAAAGAACTTAAACCTGAATAATGAGCTACTTTAAGTATCAGTTTTTTTTAATATTCTTTATGTATGCATTTTTTAATCATAAATAATATAAGAAAAATATTGCAACCAAATCTTCCCCCTTCCCCCATGAGGCAGTTTTTCCTACGGCGTTGGCCACAAGAATTGGCATATTTTCAATGAGTTTTGTAAATATGACTACATTAAAAAAAACAATAAAAATGCTTCCGGAGGATAGTAGGCTTTCCAGAGAAATATTTTCATACATGTCGGGATTTCCCGGGAATGACACTATGATTCCCGGGAATCAGGAATTTTCGAATTTTTCAAATTTCAGGGTAAATTTCAAATTTAACGGTACACCCAGGATGGGCACTCTAAACAGAACGTATAATATAGACCGATAAACCATAGAAAAAAAAAACTGATTTATTCAGCACGCGTCAAATCTTTTCCACTCATTTACCTGTTCATATTTATGATCCCCACAAATGTGGTCAGTTTTTCCTCTCAAAGACCCCAACCTATACCCTCCGAAAAATTTGTCTCGTGCCTCGGAAGACCTCTTCTATTTTTTTATGACCATTCAGCAAACCCCAAAACAGCAGTATGAGCCCTCGCAGATAGTGCGCATTTTTTAGTATTTTTTTATCCAGGTACTGAAACACAAACACATTTCACGATTTAATGATTCAAATCTCATTACGATGCCGTGTGTGTGTCGCCTCAATGAAATAGTCAAAGTTCAGTTTGCAGCTCTCCTCGGCATTTTTCGAGGCGTCATGTCAGGTGCTCGGTGTGGTCCAAAAATACTAACTTGCTTCTATGTACCCACATATCGTCTTCGGTCATCCGTTAAAAAGACGTCACCATTAAAAATTTTCTGATGAAAAGAGAAAGAAGAGAAGAGGTACAGCATCCCCGAAACAAGTCTTACCGAGAAACGGCAGACATTTTAGAGCGTTCCATCATTGCTGTCGGGGCATAAATCTAATTTAATTAGATTTTAGCTCCGTAATTGAAGTGTGCCCCCTCGGAAGATAAAATGCTGAGCTGGGGTTGTTGAGGGCTTCGGGTTAGAAGTGTGCCCAACTGGGTACCTTCTTTTTGGGACCCTCGGGGGGCATGCTTTTGGCTCGTGTGCGTTCGAATGTGGACCATAGCACTAGATGGGATTATTAGGCTGCTTTCTTTCTCTTAGACTCGTGGTATTTTTTTTTCGTGCCACCCATAATTGGAATAAGTAACATACCTGCGCTAGGTATGGCAGATGAAAATGAAATTGTAGTTTGAACTGTTTTTTTTTGGGTTGGTTAATGACAATTGTCGAATGAGGAAAGTGTCTCTGGTTGCGTTCGGCAAGTGTAGCCAAACGATAAAAGAGTCATTAAAAAAGTACTGTTAGGCTATTTGGAAAAGGCTCTACGGTATAAAACAAAAATCTCTGATCAAGTAGGAACTTGATATGGTAGAAAAACTCTTTTGTTAGTACCTATTGAAAGTATTAGAAAACCTTTTTTTTTTGTTGCTGATAAGATGAATCCTATGTTAGTTTACGACATTTTTAACATAGGTATAATTTGATCTAAGGACTGTGACAAGATGAAAAGATGCAAAAATGAGTCAAGCTCAACCAACCAAAAGTCGCGTTTTTATTTGAAGATGAAACTGCGAAGTTCACATTTGGCTAAAAAAATGTTTTACTAGAGCATCAGGCGGCTCTCGCCACGTAAAAGTTACTCAGGGCTTTCCACGGCCTATTGAAAGGTTAAATTATTGATAATTCAATTCCTAAGCGCTTTTTATTCAACTTCTTTCAAGAAAGTCGATAACGTTCGCTTAACACTTTCTAACGCACCGTTAAGATACTTTTAGGTGTTTTAAAGAACCTACATGGGAATTCTAAGCGACTTGTCAAAAATGTCTGTCGATGTCTTGTATTAGGTATTTGTTTTGTTGATATCTGTACTGAAATTTATAAATGGCAATCATGAATAGTTCGGGTTTTTCTTATCAATGTTAAGATATTTGAACATATTTTTGATGATGATAATTTTTGTTAGTATTTACTGAAAGTCCTTTAAACGAAATAAAGTACACGCTATTGACCAACCCACTCATCTCAAATGACATTAAGTTTAAATACAGATTATTACAGTGGCAATTGCACAAATGGTCGAGAGGCTTGTGAGTTTTATTGCAACCTAGAGAGCAGCGGTTCAATTCTCTAGGCGTAAGCAGCTTTTTTATAATCAAAACAATATAGTTCAAATCAATGGGATAGACCATGATAGAACTCTCTATGAAACCTTTTTAAGAGAATTCTGGTTGCTTGGGAAGTCACGTCAACCTCTAAATTCACTTTTCAAAACTTCTCTCTTTCTGTTGAAACTGAACCAATTTTGACGGATGATTGATTGAATAGTACGGCTTTTACAATATATCATTATATTATTTTATCATGATCCTAGAAAAGTACAAAGTCTAGTTAGCTTAGTGGCAAGTTGTTGGAGAGTTTACTGAGAAGACCCAGGTTTGACATTTACTCGCCATGATTGATTATTTTGATTTTTGTATTAAGCCTAGTCTACACTCGGAAACTTGAACTGAGATTTCGGTTGCTGAAACTTGTTTATGTTTACATTTTGAACTAGACGAAGAGATGCATATGTCTTCCGACAAGTATGGCAGACTTTCAGCAAACAAAAGGTAAAAATAAACAAGTTTCATGAACCGAATGCGCAGTTCAAGTTGCCGAGTGTGGACGAGGCTTTATACGGCAAGCCCGCTAGTCGCATTATCCATTAAATAAAGCAACCACAAAATAATGTATGTTTGTTTGTAAAAACAATCAATTTACACACACTCAGACATTATGCTTTGTTTGGTGGATGATTTTTAGCCGTATAATGTAACAATCAAAATAATCAACCAGGAATAATAAATGAAAAAAATCGCCTCGACCAGGAATCGAACTGGAGTCCTCTGAGATACATCTTCGACACCTTACATCTAGGCTAACTCAGATGAAAATAGTCGAACTGTATCTATATCTATAATTGAGTTGAGTTCATCGAGTTGAGTTCGCTGCCAGATTTTACGAAAGATAATGCTCATAATACCCCGATCAATGGTGCTCTGTTCGATCCGAGTCTATAAGTTAAAGTAAAAACTTATTTTTAAATTGATTATAGTGAAAAATGAAAACTTCAATGAAAGTGAAATCTGAGGAACCATGTGTACGTTATGTGGCAGTGTGTATATTATACATCAACATGATTTTTCGATCCCTAGAGCTTATTTTCCGGTTCTTGAACATTATAATTTTTTCGATACTTGAGAACCAATTTGTTTTTTATAAATATGCAAAAAAAAATTGTTTTTTATTATTACCTAGTACTATAGGAACTACGCAACTGTACTTCATGAAAATAAATTTTTAAAAATACGTACCATAAACTGGAGGAACATTGATCACTTTTTTAATTATTTTTCGAATATTTTGGAAGGGGTTGCTTTTTTGTAAAACTAAAAAGTTTTAAAATTCTTACTGAGGTAAGGAGTATGAAGCATGATCATTGATAGCAGAATATTCAAACGACATAAGTGGCTATTTATAACTAAATGTTTGTTACAAAATCAGATTTCATGTCATAACATTTAGGGGCAAAAATTATAAACATTTCTCAATATTTTTTGGCCTCAAAAACAAATGAAATTTAACCATCATGCAATTCCCAAGCTCCTTCCACTGTTCTTATGTTCTTTTTTTTTTAAACTTAACCATTTGATAGGGTTTTCAGCCATTTGTTCTAAACAGGCTTTCTCGTAGAAAATGTCCGTTTTTTTTAAATATCCAAAAATTATAATAAAATTACCATGAAAATAACTCTTAAACTATACCGATACAAAGTAAAAAAAAATTTTTAATACAATAACCTATTTGCTTCTAAATGCTATCATTTTATCAGGATAGGTGTTTGTTTATGAGTCTTTGAAAAAATAAATATTTTGAAACCTTTAAACTACATTTTAAGTAATATAAAAAAAATCTTCAACTACAAACCAAATAAAAAATCAGCTTATTCACGCACTAAGTAAAATTGTTTTTGATTATTTTAAGCATTACTATAGCTATAGCTCAACCATAACGAACTTGACAGAATTTATTTCGATAACCTAAAAATGGAAATTGCAAAGTTAACGCAATATACACTGACATGCGCAATATGCCTTTGACATGTTCAACACAAACGCTCTACTACCAGCGCTGTGCAAAATGGAAGAACCGCTCTCTGTCTACAATGGATGCGTTCGTACCTGATCGAAAAAAAAAACAATACTTTTAGGTGGACAATGTGAGACCCAGCACATTTTCGGTCAACAGAGGTGTACCACAAGGGAGTCTCTTGGGACCCCTTCTCTACATCACTGTTATGAATGAATTCTCTGAAGTGTGGTCTGATGTGTTCGAGCTGGTTTATACCGACGATTTAAAATTATTTCTGCCTGTTCGTCACTCTAAGGGTTGCGCTCGGTTTGTTTTGTTGGAATTCGGTATGGATTTGTATTTTGGTACGAGCTTTGTTTATATAATTATTTGAGACCCTATTCTTCTTTCATAGAGTGAGATAGGAAGAGGAGATAAGAGTCCCATACATATTTGTAAGGCTATGATCATTTAGTATCCGGGCACTTTATTTCGGTGATAGCTGCGTTAATAGAGCTCAGATATGCAAAACTTTAATAGCGTGGTGTTGGTTATGAAAAGGACTATCTTGCCGATTTTTATCAGATTTTTAAGTTGACGCGTGTTTGAGATATTTACGATGCAAAAAGACATGGTAAAAATAATTTTGCACAAATTTGCTCCTTTTACGCATTTAGCACCTCGAAAATTCTTCATTGTTGACTTGAAAGCTCATGAACTGTTGATTTTTCCTAATTTTTTTTTCGGACCAAATGGTCCAGAAGTATGAGGAGCAACTCTAGGATCTACACGAAGTTCAAACCAACCATCGTAGTGCAACCCTTGATCTTAAATATGGTTAAAAGTCTATAGTTATTGGAGATAACTGAATGCAAACTCCTTAAATAATGCAAAAAATCCATTTTCGGCAGGTAAAAAGTGTTGCCTGACTAGTAGACACCAAGTAAATAACTAATAATGATCAGTTCCAAAGATCGCAATCTGTGCATCCGGTTTTTACGCAATTTGACAGATGTTTTCTGATGGACAAAAAAAAATATGTTAAAACCGGATTTAAGAGATCAAATTCTTCGAGATGCCTTCTCATGAAAAGATTCCAACCAGATTCCAATTGCGTTTTCCAGATGAGTTTGTGCAAAATATCATGATTTTGCAAAGGTTTTGCTTCTGTGGTAAAAATAATAAATCAATACATGACTTAAAAAAGTGTGCAAAGATAAAAAAGAGATTTTATGAAAAAGTAAGATTATTTCTTGAAATCATCGATAAATATATTTTTTTTATATTTTTACATTAAATGTCATATTAACACCTTCATTTGCTCACAGAAAGTTTTTCTATCAAATGAATAGTTTTTAAAATACACACGTTTGTAACTGCCCAGATTCTAAATGATCACAGCCTTAGTATGTATATCTTAGAATAAGTCATACGAAAGAATCCAACTTTGTATGGGAGGGTAATTGGAATGGAGAAAGGTTTCAATGGTTACTCGGGAAACCTCTAGTGGGGGAAGAATAACTATCGGTTTTTCAATATTTTTGTAATGCATTGGATTGAGGTAAAAAATTACCCACAGAGATTTGAAGAGGCGAGCGATTATTTTCAGGTATCAAATTTTGTGTAAAGAGTCAGCAAATGAGGTGATCTATATTAACAATTCACTGTTTTTGCTATATTGACGAAAATCTGCAAACTGGGGTTTGAAGGGACGATTTATCTCTTATGTTGAATTATAAGTTTAAAGTTCAGGAAAATGTGTCATCTAAATTGACTGCTAAAAAGCATAGAATCGATTTGAAAAATTTATGAATGTAATGATAAAAACAATATGATTTTATGTGTTAAATTTAGAATAATTGTGCAACAAAAAGGGATAATTCTTTTGAACCATCCGCCGTATTGCTACATTATCGTAAAAATTAAATGTATCAATGCACGAGATTCTAAAAGAAACTGATATGGAGTTCATGAAGTTGGGTTCTTATCAATAAGGATAATTTTAAAGCGAAAGTATTTTTCTTTGTTAGGAATAATGAGATATTTTTTTTTTTCTTAAAACAATAACAACCAATCTGATCACATTTTTAATGTTGTTAGCGAAATGAAGTGTACGAACTCTAGTAATTAATACGTCCAATACGGTTTAAATGCTGGTCTCTGAATCCGAAACCGACCGAACTCCAGTAATAACAAGGACACGATCGACGGCGACGAGCTGAAGATAGTCGGACACTTTGTATATCTTGGCTCACTGGTGACCGCAGACAATGACACCAGCCGTGAGATCCGGAGGCGAATTATATGCGGAAGTCGTGCCTACTACGGACTCCACTAGCAACTGCGATCGAGAAGACGGCCCTCGCGCGAAATGTAACCTGTATATGACACTGATTAGACCGGTTGTCCTCTACGGGCACGGGGCGTGAATATTCCTCGAGGAGGACTAGCTCCCACTCGGAGTGTTCAAGCGACGAGGGTTTGTTTATTTATAACAAATCAACGGAACACATATTGGTCCAAATGATTAATTTAAAAAGAGTACTAAGTATAATTACAGGGTTCTTAATACACTTTAAACTTTTCTTCAGAAAACATCTCTCGAAACGTCGAAGTTGAAGGGCTAAAAAAAACAGTTAAATTGGCCTGTAATTGTTCATTCGAATGTGAACATACAATCGAAGATCTTGGTTTCTAAGTCCACGGGGTCGCACACTTATAGGAATAGCTTCCTTATAGGCGTTCGATACGCGATGTCAAGAGATCGGCTACGGAAAAGGCTCGTGCTGCGTTTCTGCGGGCTTGAAGCGTGTCAATGTCTATGAGACGGCATCGATGTTCATAGCTTGGCAAGTGAAACGGGACTAGCCAAGGCAGGTGCCTTGGCAAATCGCTAGAAGCGCCTCTAGCCGTTCGGCTCCGTTCTGGTAGAAGGAACACCAAATAGCTGATAGGTATTTAAGAAAAGAGCGAACAATACTGCAAACAAACAAAGAGGTTAAATTGATTTTGTAGGACATCAATATCGCCCTGGCCGTTGATGTTGTAGAATAGTTTTAGGACAGCAGCATAGCATAGCTTTTGACCATCGAGGAGTGAGAGCGTATCGTTGAAGTAGATTGAGAAGATAATCAGACCTAAATGGCTTCCCTGAGGCGAACCAGAAGAAGCAGAGAATTGTCTTTTCTGATTTCGCCCGGATTTATTCAATTAATTTGGCAAATCAAAAAAAAAAATAATATTGTGTTTTAAATTTTTTTTTTTATATATTCCTGCAAAACAAAATTCTTAGCGCAAGTTACATATGAATTATCATGAAATGTTTTTGGAAGCCTAGAAAACGATTTAAAATCTGTCGATAAGTTTTGATAAAAAAAAATGTATCTTGATTGTTGTTGAGTTATTTCTGGGTTTTGATAAAGTTTGCCGGATATGGCTTGGGTTTTTGGTCGTCTATTTTAAAATTATATACCTGGATTTAACAAGGTTTTTTTTTAAAATAAAATTGCCTGGATTTGTCCGGCTAGGATAGGTGCTGAAAAAAATCCGCCAACCTTAGGTTTGACCAAGTGGAGCGTAATCTGGCGAATGTGGGATACCCGAGAAATTGGAGAACAGTTGCCATGAACCGAATGAATTTTAGGAATTTTGCTCATCAACTTATATCGTGAGACGGAAAGCTTTATAAATAAATGAAACAGTCAGTTCAGTTTATTTCATTAAACATCCATTTTACTACCAAATTTATGGTCGAAATTGTTTTTGGTAATTTTTCCGTTGAAATAAAAAACTAGATTATTGGGTTGTATAAATAATAATAATGCATGGGTTTTCTTACCTTACAAATACCTGTTATAGAACTTTAACGATTTTCAAACGATTATGATCAAATTTGGCAGAAAATGAAGTTTTTGATGTCATGAAATTTCTTAAAGATATATCTAATCGTTTTTGTAAAGGGGAGCTCCTATACAAAATGAAATTGAAATATGATAACTTTGAACCATTTTCAAAATAACTTTATCGACTTCCCTATAAAATCCATACTAAAAGGTTCAAGAGCTCGAAAAATTTTCATCCAATTGGATCAAATTTTGCCCAGATTCGGTTTTCAAAGTGATAAGATAATTTAAGTATTATAAAGCGTTTTCTGTTTTTTATAAAGGATTCCTTACAAAATTCCGGGAGAGGTTCCTATAAGTTTAAGACCCCTCCTCATCTCTGGAAGGGTGCGGTGGGAAGGTCTCACAAAGAATAGAAGTATGATTGCATTACACGGAATCTTATCAAGCAAATGGACCCAATCTGGCATGCGAGGGTATTTGGAAAGGAAAAATATTTCAAGGATGGATTAAAATCTCTCTCTCCTTCCAGTGGAAATATGAAGGGGGGAAGGGGGCTCTCTTACAATTTTTGATACATTTCGAGCACTAATCAATCTAATGGAACCAAATTTGTGATTAATTGTGTACGAGAAATGTTTTTATGATTATTTGAGACCTCTCCCTTCTTTCATTGAAGATATTGAAAGAGGGAAGGGGTACTCCCATACATTTTTTTAGCATATTTCAACAGCTTATCAAGCGAAAGGTACTAAGTTTGACATAGTAAGGTATGTGGGTACGCGAAACGTTTCTATGGTTAAAAAAAAGGAAAGGGGGGGGAGGTCTGTTATACAATTTTTCAATTAAACCAAATTCGGCATAGGAGGGTACTGAGCTACGAAAATGTTCCTACGATGTTTTGAGGCCCTTTTTCCATTCACTGGGTACGTAAGAAATGGAAAACCGGTCTCCCATTGAGCAAAGGAACCAAATTGTGCATGATAGTATATTTGGGTACGGGAATTGTTTTTTTTTTTTGCTTTTGAAACCCCTTTCTCTGTCCAATGGGGAGAGGGGAAGGGGAGGTAAGCTTTTATACTATTTTTTTTTATACATCTACAATTTATCCTCTTAATGAAAATATGTTTAAAGCATGGATCATCCAAAATCTGGACAACTGTCTCCTAGTTGTCGTATCTGAAATGTTTTGACAGTACTTTGTTGTGGATTGTTTCCTCTATCAGTGCTAAAAATTTCATTACGATTCGTTTTGTTTGCCGCGAGACGAAAATTAATTTTGGACACCCACGTCAAAACCCCGACGTGGTCTGGTTCAAAAATCGCGAAATCTGATTTCGGGCGGCTTCCTGGCCAAAATCATTCGAAGCCAATGGTAGGCGTGATGTCCCCACCAAGTTCAAATTCGTTTTTGCCGATAAGTTGGCAGAAAAGTGTTTGATCTGACAAGGTGTTTGCAGCTGCGGACGAAAAACTCCGTTTTTTTTGTGAAATACAAGACCATGGACTCCGGAATGTACAAGGAAGAGTGCCTGAAAAACGTTTTTTCCCTACCTTAGATCCCACAAAGGACCAGTAAAGTTTACACCAGATTTGGCAAGCTGCCACTACAGCTAAGAGGTGTGTACAGTGGTATTGGGTCAATGGGTGGATTTTGTCGAAAAGGACATTAACCCACCCAACTGCCCTCGATTCCGCTCTATCGAAAAATTTTGGGCAATTGTCAAGCAGAAGATGAAGAAGAATGGTAGGACGACTCGGTGTTGATGAAGATGATGAAGAGATTGTGGAACAAAATGGCCGCTGAGGTCAGCGAATAGGGTGTCCAAACTATGATGAGTGGTACTCGACGAAAATTTCGAAATTTCATCAAAACAACATCGGAATAAATTTTTTATTATTTTTTCTTTAAAGAGCAATAAAAACCCTACATTTTGAGTACAAAACATTTTAATTTCGTTTACATAGCTCCAAGATAGATCCTTTTTAATGCGTCCAGATTTCGCGTGATCCATGCTTTACCAGCGGTGGGTAGAAAAGTTTTTTTCAATATTGAATTTTAAATTTCGTTTTGGAAGAAAATCAAATCTTTTTTGCATTGATTTTTTTAAATTCAAGCAGCTTCATTGTAAAGATATTGAAATAGATTTAAATGAATTAATTTTACAAATTAAATTAATATTTGGAAGGTGTAGCAAAGTACATTGTGTCAGCTAGTTTACAATAAGAACTAATGTTTTGGTTTTATTTTTTTTTACATTTATTTACTCTACATATTAAAAAAATCAACTACTCACAAAGTTCCAAAACTTTTATTCTATAGTAGAAACGGCAGCTAGACAGAACATTCATCACAATCGTTGAAACATATGCTACACTTTTTGTTCGGTTCCATTGCATGTCTAATAGAAAAAAAAATCCTACCATAGTTTTTTCTGCACTAAAAAAAGTACTCATCACTTATTTACATGTTCCAGATGCCATCCGAGGACAACTGCATTTGAATAGGACTCCCGGTTTCATTTTTTCCCCACAATCCTTTCAAGATTGTCTGATGGACCTACCTCAATCAAACAACAGTCGGCCCGAAAACATCAAGAATACAATCGGTCCATCCGAGAACCATCTTGACCTCTTTTTATGTACGCTGCTCCTTCAGAAGACCACCGAAAAACAACAGCCAGACGGTAGCAGAAACAGTCAATAAAATTCAATAACCAGAAAGGAAAAAACAAGAATGAATAAAAAAAACCAATCTCAGACAAAAAACGAACATAATCGTTTTTATGAGAGCGCCCAAACAATTCGGGGATCGCTCGAATGAAAGTGAAAAAAGTTTTGATCGAGAGCACAATAATAAAAGACCGATCCTGGACGATTAGACTCACAAAAAAAAAAGAATCATCAGACCTGGATGATGAAGGTGATTAAACATAATGTCGTTAGCCGCGCACCGCAAGACAAGCAAGTGGAGGAATCGGGACAACAGAAAAAAATGCCCATTCAGGAAAGAGGTCAGCTGATCTAAATATTTACATTCTATCACGCTTTGTTGATCGGTTTTTTTTCTATTCAATCAACTGCAGGGCTCTCGTGGGGGTGTGGAATAAATTTAATAAATATGTGGGAAAAAAACTTGAAGGTATTGTGTTTAATCCTTTTCTCACTTTCAATATGTCGTTCTCGCGTGCATGGTAGCATTTGGAAAAAGATCATTTTGGCTGATCCTTTCAAATGCTTCTACAATAATTTATCAATACATTGAAATATGTATTTCAAATGACTAAAATAATAATTGAAAAATGATTTTCCAATATTTATTTAAATAAACAAACTATTACTTGAAAAATTAAGAATGATATTTTCGTGTTAACATTCGATAGATGAATAGCAATTTCATTTCCAAAAGTTGCTTCTGAATGGCATTCTAGGTTTTTAAATTGGAATAACTTTACAATCTTAGTGTGTTATAAATAATTGTATTTATTATTTTCCTAAAGTTCAGAAAAATACACTGGTTGAGCTAGTGTAGAGTAATTCTATATTAAACCATTAAAAAATTGAATTGTTTTGTTCTAGAAGTGCAAGTTCACTGGTGTTGGGAAAAAGTGATAGAAATTTTGACATTATGAAAATTTTACCATGCAAAAATGTTTTCAAGATCTTTGCGCGTTGTATTTTTTTACAGCACCGTTTCTATTTCAGCCGTATGTGATAGAAAAATTGCTATTCTTGCATCACAGCATGCGAAACTACAACACGTGTTGTTAAAAAACTTGAAGGCCACAGATCTGAGAAACTATTTTTGCATGGTGAAATTTTCAAAATGTGCAAAAAGTGACAAAATTTCTATCACTTTTTCTCAACACCATTGAACTTGCTCTAAGATCTCAGTAGTTTTTTTTCTCTATTATGTATTGTGAGCCTACTTGGTTGAATAATACTACTGAATCAAAGCAATCTAAATATTCCCTTTAATTCAACCACGGTATCTGAACTTTTCTTATACCGTGGTTGAATTAAAAGAATCTTTCGATTGCTTTGATCCAGACTTTTTTTTTTGAATATCTTAAAGCTAGAATCGTGCACCGGAATCAATGGCAACACTGGACAGTATTTAATTCGCGAAACCAGAATATTAAAATTAGCAAGTTTGATAGTTTCATCTTTTTGACATTCAAAATTTTGTATTATACCTTTCCTTTTTAAAATATTGACAACTTTTTTCAAAACTCAGTTATCATAAATAAATAAAACTTGAAAAAATAATGAACATCTTCAAGCAGAACAGACACTAAACTTTTTTTTAAACCAGCAAGTTTGGAGGAAACTCTTTTAAGACTTATATTTCTGTATTAGTATAGCGATTTAACACAAGCAAAAATTAAAGATTTGAAGTAAGCAATTCTTATTATAAACTATAGTTTCAACTACATACTACCATTAGAATCTCCAATTTAAAATGTCTGAACTTTAAATAATTCTTATAACACCATGTCAAATTTGAAGTTCGAGTCAGAAGTTCGTAAGTAAGTTTTTCATGCGAAAGTTATTTACTTCATCATAAGAATAATTCTGAGAAGACTTTTGAATCCCCAGATTCAGAATAAGCAACAATGAAAATCGTTGGAATATGTCTACCTCAAACATTCTATAACCTGGCCATCAATTTTAGTCCAAAACCTGGCCATAACCTTACTTTTGAGTTCAAATTTTTCAAACCTAAAACCGGGCAATATCCGGGCAAATTGGAGCAAAATCCAAGCATTGTTGGGAAAAAGGCCTGAAAAAAAAATAAAAGTATATCACTTAAAGTTTCAATTTTGCATCGAAGCACATCAGCACCATTGAAATCAGATTTGAAGCTTCATCAAAACTTTTGTTGTTTATTTGGATGAAAATAAAAAAAAGCATTTGGACCCAAAAATATTACCTTATCCTAACTTAATTTGAATTTACAGACTAATATTTCAAATAATGTGAATTGATCTAGTAAATATCCGGGAAGTTTCCTTCAAATTTCGTGCATTCGGGCTGGATCAATTTTGACTTGAATTTTTCGCGGAAAATCTGAACAAACCTGGGTAAAACTGAGCAATCCGGAATGCTTAACCTAGCTTATGTTTGTCAGAATTTTCTAAGCACGTATCCGGGCCGGACAAATCTGAGCTATTTTATATTAGAACCAGGCAAAATCCAGACATTTAATTTCAAAATTGACGGAAAAAAATTCGGCCAAATTTTGTTAAAACACAGAAATTACTCAACAAAACCCAAGAAAAAAAAACCTTTTCGTTTAAAATGTTTCTCGGCGATTTCGGTCTCAAAACTGGCTCTATAATCGCTGAGAAACGTTTTCAACATTATTGAATTAGTGGATAGGAAATTTAAATAAAATAAACTTTTCTTCAAAATTTATTGTCAGATTTAAAATCGTATTCAAGGTTTTTTTACAAAACTTGCTCAACAAATTTCGTTCTGGAGGCAAACACGAAAAAACTTTACAACATAATTTGTATTTTTTTTGTTTCATTTACCAAATAAAGTGAATATATTCAGGCAAAATCAGGGCATTTTTCTATGAAATTCTGGCAACCGGACCGGGCTGGACTATTCCCAAATTTTATATCCAGGTAAACCCGAATGAAACCGGGCAATCTGGCGACCTAAGTCTACCATTATTGTTTTTTTTTTTTTTAAATAGAGATGACTCATTTCATTATCGGATTTTTATAATTGAACATTGTAGAAAAATTACATCTACTCAAGCAGGACCTAACCACACGACCTTCGGCTTTCTGGGATTTTAAGTCCTGAATTTTCAAATGCGATTTTACATTTGTGATCTTTATTTGATTGTAAATTATATAAATTACCGTTTAGGACTGGAATCTGGACGATGTATTTGAAAACTACTTTGCTTCTTTGTATTAAAAATGCATATTGAATCTGTATTTCGAATATAAACCTGAAACGGATTTTTTCTTTCAATGCCTTTAAAATCTAAATCTTGTGGACAGTTCCCTATAGTGTCCTTATAGACATCGTGTGGCTGAACCAAAATAAAAAAAAAATTGATTCAACATGATATAGTCAGGATTTTGACGAAAGATTCAAGGCTTAGCTTGTACGTACATCTGTTCATCTGTGATATAATTTACAATCCTAAATACAGACCCTGTTCGATTTTGCCATCAAGTCCGAACACGATATGTTGCCAAAATTAAACGGGTTTTTTCTCATTTTTTTTTTAATTGTTACTGAAAAAAATCCATTATTATTGTCATTAGCGTTGTTTTTCGATAATTTTTGAAAATTGTTAGTCATGTTGATGTTGAGTTTTCGACTGTATGTTTCTGTGAATTTATATTCGGCAAATCAGTCCAGTTTCTCATAAAATTTCATTTTAATCCTACGTTTCGGTGTCGTATAACACCTTCATCAGGGATCCTACAATTTGTGTGGTTTAGAAAGTGTTATTATTTGTGTTTTGAAAGTTTATATTTAGTCCTACTTACAAATCTTATTGTGCTTTAGTGAAAGCGTATTGTCCGGTCTATTTTATGTTGGATTTCACTGTAAATATAGATACTTTGTGATTTTGCTGAACAAAGTGTTATAAAATCTCTCTTACATAATTAAATTTAAAATTTCAAATTTTCTACACAAAAAAACACTTATCAGTACTTTAAGGCGGTATGATTGTTATAACATAGTTTTTTCTTGCGTTGTTTTCTGGCTATCGGTATTTTTGGCGTTTGTTTTTTTTTTATGGCTATCGGTATTTTTGACAATTTGATCGACTCATCCAATGTCTAGCCACCGACTACTCCAACGACAGAATCGCCAGCAGGAGGAACCTAACAGTAGGAGCTCTACACACACGTGTGAAAGACCCAAAGAGGATCGGAGAGAAATCCAATGTTGTTTACGAGATCCCATGTGAGGAGCCCGTCCATGCGTATACATTGGACTCACCAAGAATTCGCTTGACCAACGACTCTCAGGACATCGTAACAACATGAAAGTACTGTAGGGACAAAACAAGACAGAAATGTCAACAACACCACAGCAACCAATAGACAGAAAGAGAAAGATAACAGCTCTCATCGAAAACAGTTTAGAGACAGGGTACACATTCGACCTCAGTAAGACTAACAAACTGGATAGTAGCTTCAAAAAACACATTCTAAACTTTCTAGAGATGTATCAACACCAAGAAGCCATTAAAAAAACGCCAAAAATACCGATAGCCAGAAAACAACGCAAGAAGAAACTACCCAGCCAACATGAAATCGTAAAATAAATCATCGTCGAATTCGTATTTGGGTGCATCTCAAATTGGATTCGTAAATCGTATATTCATCGTTGAAGATGTTTAAACCGAATGAAATAAGATTTTATTACGATATGTTGGATAAAGTCGTATTTATACGGTTTTTTCTTATTGAGTTTTTTCGGTGAGTGAAACAACTTTTTTAAATTTTACCTAACGTTTCGGGTTACTTTTCTTCACCCATCATCAGACGTAAAAAATAAAGCAGCACAATTTTATTCTGTTCGGCTGCTTGTCGGTTTGTTTATTGTCTCTACAGTTAACAAACCGACAAGCAGCCGAACAGAATAAAATTGTGCTGCTTTATTTTTTACGTCTGATGATGGGTGAAGAAAAGTAACCCGAAACGTTACGTAGAATTTAAAAAAGTTGTTTCACTCACCGAAAAAACTCAATAAGAAAAAACCGTATAAAAAGTACCGGCGATAAACTTCAATTCATCAAAGTCGTATTTAGTTAGACCGATGTCAAATGAAATCTTATATCAATCGCAAAAGTTTTATTAAGGCGCATTTTATTCGTACATATAGTACTCTCGTATCGAAATCGTAATTGACTACTGACAGAATCGTAAAGAATCACACATAAGCATCATTCATTATCGCTTTTGCGCATTGCTAACCAGCATCGCATAAAGGGTCAATTCGACTCAATTTTGTATCGTATTTATTAGAAAGGTTAGTGCACATTAACAAGTAAGTAACATAATTTGTACGTGCATTCGTCATCGCTTCGCGCGCGCGCAGGTTTATTTTGGTCGTTTTGGTACCGCTTTGTGTATTTAGTTGTGCGTATGCTCAATCGCAGAAAAAAAACTGTGCGGTGACTTTGCACAGCAACGGGTTAAACCCTCCGGATTCCAAGGATGCGACACCTGGAGCCCGAACTTCAGAACGAAGAGAACCTCTGGGGGAGAAACAAACTGGCTGTGCGGACCTTTCCTGAGGATCACCAAAAAGAAGAACTCGGCCATACAGTAGGCTCGTGTCCATTGGCCAGCGTCTATAAAGGTAAGTGGCACATTGTGACTGTCCTGTCAGGGCAAGACCAAAACTCTAATGGGCTGAGCAAATGACCCACAAAAATGCAAAAAAAAAACAATACCACTCATTTTTTCCCCCACGCATCTAGGTTTAAACATCAAGAATCAACGTCCAGCGACGAAGATTCGGTTAACAAACCGAGGTTGGCTATTATTGTCAGCAGCAGAAACAAGTGTGGGTCCATGTCGGTCAACGAGATGAAGGCCTTATCCATTTACCAACGGAAACGTAACGAATTCTTGCAAACCTTAAAAGCGTAAGTGTATGGAAATCCTTTAGTTCAAAGGATCAAAAAACATTTCTTTTTTTATTTTCATTTTGGATTGTAACAGTTACAACAACAACAACAGTTACCAAACTCCATTCGAGACCACCGATGCTCTACACACGGCAGCCTTTAAAAAGTTTCTCGACGGTTGGATCTGTCCCCCTTCGACGATTACCATGCACCACCTCTTCGCAATCCACTACTATATCAACCATGCTACTGGAGCAGCTAGTCATTCCACGATTTTGTTTCACAATCCAGCACAAAACCGGAAGACAAATCCGTCACGAGCGCTGTGGGAACAAGGCTGAAGTTGGCCTTCAGACTTATTGCCGAAATCGTTCGAAAATTCATAAGAAAACGCATTACGGTAACTTAAACTAATATAGTTATGTAAGTATATTTGTTTTAAATTTCGTACTCCTGGATTTTACAAGAACTTTTTTTCAGCATTAAGACCATTAATATTAATGTTCTGGTCCAAGCTGATTGAAAAAAAATATCTACAATATTACAGATCTACTGCATTACTGATCATGCATTAATTGATTTAGAACAAATTGTAGATGACTCATGGGAGGTGATTTGGGAACGATGACAACTGATGCCGAGGGAAGTGATTGGAATAGATCCGCTTTCTAAATTTAAGCTATCCGTGTCCAACCAAATTGAAAAATATCCCTACTACATAACAGAAATCAAGGGTTACTTGGAAGTGTGTACCGGTATGAAACATCTTAAAGCTAGCAATAATATGAATACTGTTAATTCCATTTTTATATTTAAGCTTGGTGATAACGAGAAGACCAATATTGCATTATGAGTGAGAGCTGTAAGCTACTAGAAAATTCCTTGAGTTACAAGAAAACTTAAAATTTAATGTTGGATATTTTGTGCACCGGTTTTGATAGTGTTGATCCATCAACTCGGAAAGAAATTTTATGAAATGTAAGTTCTACCGGACGCTTTTAAAATTAGGTTCATACTAATTTATATGCCTTTCTTTTTTAGATTACATGACGACGTTGTTTTAATAAGGAAAAACAAACAGCAGTTGTGATAGGAATATTTTGAAGAATAATTCATTGAAAATTTGGAAAAAAAAACATATAAGTAAACGTATTAAATTGCAATAGAAATCCATTTTTGACTTTTTCTTGCAGAATCGTATTTCAATCCCAATAATACACATTACATGCTACATACTGTGGTACGCAAAATCGCTTTACTGTTCAAATCGTATAACATTAAAAAAACCTCGTATAAAGTGTGGTCTAAATCACCAAACGATCGTTAATTTTCCTCACATCGTAAAAAAGTGCAATACATCTCCTATAGAATGTGACTTAAGTTGTCACTCGATGTTAAAATCTATGTACATTAGAGTGCCCCAAATAACCCGACATTTGAAAAAGTTATGCGCTGCAGGCTAAAATTGATCCTCGGTCTAGTACAAGTTCTCATGCCAAATTTGGGCCAGATCGGATCACGGGAAGGGGTCGCTCAACGAGCCTGAAGTTTGTATGGAATTTTGAGACATTTTGTTCGGGAGAAACATGAAAAACCAGTTTTTCATCAATAACTTTGGTTTCCGTTTGCCGATTTCTTTCAAAAACGGTTTTTCTTAAAACGAAGACTGCATTCCGATAAGGGTTAAGATAAAAAAGTTATTAAGCTTAAAAAATGGGCTTATTTTTTTAACGATGGTATTCAGCACCGTTCGACCGCCTCGACTCATTAACAGTGATGAATACCATCCTTAAAAAAGTTAGCTCATTTTTGAAGCCTAATAACTTTCTTATCTTAACTCTTATTGAAATGCAGTCTTCGGGTGAAATATTTTTCATAGTTAAGGCTTTAAGAAAACCCGATTTCAAAAGAAATCGGCCTAAGGGGTCCAAAGTTATTCGTGAAAAACTGGATTTTCATGTTCCTCCCGAACAAAATGTCTCAAAATCCCATACAAAATTTAGGCTCGTTGCGCGACCCCTTCCCTTGATCCGATCTGGCCCAAAGTTCGCATGAGATCTTGTACTAGGACTAGGATCATTTTCAGCCTGCAGCGCATAACATTACACAGGTTTTGAATTTCCCATACAAATTTGGGGCAGTCTAATGTACATCTTACAAGACTTCAAAACACCTCGTTCAAAATGTGACTTAAATCGCCAATCGGCGGTCGGATTTCTTCAAATCGTACAGGAGGTGTACACACATCGTTTAAAGTGTCCTTTAAACAGTCATCCAATGTCATATTACTTCATATCGTAAAACTGTTCAACACACCTCCTATAAAGTGCGACTTAAGTTGTCAATCGATGTTCAAATTTCTGAAAATCGTATTAACCTGCAACACACCTCGCATAATTGGTGACTTAAATCGTCATTTCATCGTCAGTTCGCTTCAAGTAGTACAAGGGGGAAACACACATCGCGTAAAGTGTGGTTGGAACTGTCAATCATCTCTTCATCGTAAATGTGCAAGAATCGAATCGTTTAATGTAACGTACAACATACCACCAATGCAACATATGGTACCAAAGTAAATCAATCATCGCAATAACATCGTATACGATGTTGTCGAAGTCGTAAATCTGAAAATAATCAAAACATGTACGTATATCGCCTCCACTTTTGGTAGGTATATGCTTTTTTCCAACGTTTTATACAATGATTATTGTCGACAAAGATGTACGTATATCTTTTGATATATCTACCAAATTGTTGGCTGGGTATGTTATAACAATCATACCGCCTAAAAGAACTGATAAGTGTTTTGTGTGTAGAAAATTTGAAATTTTAAGTTTAATTATGTAGGAGAGATTTTATAACACTTTGTTCAGCAAAATCAAAAAATTATCTAGGATGTACAGTTGAATCCAACATAAAAAGGACCGGACAATACGCTTTCACTAAAGCACAATAAGATTTGTAAGTAGGACTAAATATAAGCTTTTAAAATACAAATTGTTACACTTTCTAAACCACACAAATTGTAGGATCCTTGATGAAAGTATTATACGACACCGAAACGTAGGATTCAAATAAAATTTTATAAGAAACTGGACTGATTTGCCAAATATAAATTCATTGTTAGTAATTTTTTATAATTTTTTTCATGCTTTAGACACATTTCTGACTTTTATTGCTCTGTAAACAATTTTTGTAATTTCTCTCATACTTGTATTTTTTGTCCTTTTCATTATTTTTAAGTACTTTTTTTTAACTGGATTTTTTTTAACATTATTCATTTCATAGAATCCCAATAAACAAACAAACAAAGTTTGAAACTTAAATTAATATTAAATTTTAAATCGAGGTGTTAAAGATTAAACTAAATCAGACTTTATTCAATTTTTATTTAAGTTTACATAGAATCAAAAAGAAATCAGATTTCCAAGATTCGATTTAAACTTCAATTTTATAATGTTTCATATATCATCCTTTTCTGGAAAAGACACCAGATCTCAACGTTTGATGCATTTTTAAGTCATGCGGCCTTAAAATAAAAATACAAAATTTCCGATTTCCTTTGTCCCGAGTTTCGAGGGTAAAAAAAGAATCTTTGAGCGCATTGAGTCATCCTTCATCAAAGTCCGATTCTATTCTAGAGATTACTATGCATCCAAACATTTATTGTATGTTTTTAAAGGAAAAGTTTTGAACTACTCTAGCACACCACTTCGATAGCACTTTTGCTAACGCTAGCAATCCACTTCGCTAGATGAGTTTTTTCAATTGAAGATAATTTACAAGAAGTATGAAGCTTACTGTCAAAAAATACCAAGCATATATGTAGATACTTGTAATTTGTTTCTGACATTAATTGAAGAAATTGATTTACTTATGTAAATATGTATTATAATTTGTATTACAACTTAAGGAAATGTTCTCATTACGCTTGGCTAAATTTCTGTACTACGTTCTTTGTCAATGAAATAAAACATTCAACATTTGCAACTTGGACTTGGAAGAGAAAAAAACATTGGTACCACGAATCAAAGGTAGAATACAATTGTAATTAATATTTGCCTTTTATGAAATCACTCTGGAGCTCCTCCCCAGCCTTAGCACGCGAACAAAATGCAATCACAATCACACAACACCAAACACGTGGGTCTGCTATTAGTTTTTTTTCTCCCTGTTCTGTTCCCGTTCTGTAGTTATGCATTTTGCATAACGCCAGAAGCAATTAAAACGCACTTATAGTCTGCTTTGAAATGCATTACAATTTATGGCGGCTATTCTCTGTTCAGCATTATTTCAAATGTGCACCGTGAATAGCCACTTTACAATGTAGGAGCTGCGAGGCAACATTTGGATCGCACAGGAAGGTTATCAAATTTTGATGTTCTACTAACAGGTACCGCGTAAGGTGTTTGATTTAACACCTTGTGCCATTCTCAGCACTTTGGGTGGATCAGTTTTAGATCGATGGGTAAGAAGGCTGAGGGATGGTTACTGTCTGATTGTAAGTTAAACTGTGTCTGTTTGTTTAAGATCAATTATTGATGCGATAATTGTTTTACTGATACTTGACTGGCGGCGATGTAGCGTTTTCTACAGAGTTTTATATGACCTATCAAAGTTGGATTCGTATATCAGATAATGGAAAGCAACTTTTCTAGGAAAATTTAACTTGTTAAAAATGGTTGAGAACATTTCAAAAACAAAATAGACAAAATACATAAATGAGGCTCTCAGGGCCAAAGTGGTAAGAGTGCAAAAAGCTTCTTTTGAGGAAACTTGCTTCAAACTCTTCGCTATCCATATTTTTTTTGTTAAAATTTCACGATATAATTAAATAAGAATTTAAAATTTCAATGCGTCATTAGTGCGTCACTCGAATGTGTACTTCTAATTGAAAATTCTAATTAATAATTAAGGTGGTCTAAAAGCGATATGTTTTGAAATCCAATTCTTTAAGTTTGAAATGGTTTCTTGGCCAAATTTTAGGTTATTTGGTTATCAACTGAGCTAATACTAAACTTATGACCCTGGTAGGCGCACTCGGGGATTTTTTATTTGAATATCGTTTTCACACCATGGGTGCACGGATTTACCGCAGATTCTGCCTAAGTATGTGCTCACATGCATTCTTAGATTATTGAGTTCGACAAACCTCCAATGCAGCGCGTACACCATACCCGAACTCCATGGCTTCGAATGAACTATTATTATTAGTTGATGACCCAGGTGGTAAATCCTTTTTACAGAGTGCATCCCAAGGCACGGCGAGCAACCGAGTCCTCCCAGTATGCTACTCTGGGTCCATGGGCGCAATCGGACGACTCATGATACTAAGTACCTATTCCGGACCTATTCCGAGATGGGAGACCAAGTCCGCGCTTAATCGCTCATCGGCTAACTCAATTTCAAGTCAAAACTTAAGCATATATACCCTGCCTCTTGTTACGATTCAAGACTAATGACCTTTACTCGTAACTCGAGGCTCGCTCCGCCTCTGTTCGAGACCACTGCAAGAGACCAATGACCTCTCCTCTAATGACTCGAGATCTTGGCTCCGCTTGGTTTGGCTCGAGGCCCTCTCCCCTTTGCCCGCCCGTGTGCCGAATCGAGGGCAGCTTATCCGATCGCGCCTGTCACAGCACACGTCCGGGCTCTGCGAAGTAGTTCCACCTCCCCGTGGTGCAGAGTGGAAACGTGTCTGCAAGTCCGGCGTATTGCAGATGTACGGCCAAGAGAACTACACCAAATCCACTAGAGGCTGTCGACGGGTCTGCCAAACCCGCGCGGAAGAAGTGGTGCACCCGGGTACTTAGGTACCAGTACTTGGGTGTGTGCGTGATGGTCTAACACGCTTTCGGGGGGTCATGGCCCTGATATGCGGACGTGACCGGAGGGAGAGCGATCGCCAACTCGTTTTGCGCTTCGGTGGGTATAGACCCGATTCGCAAAATGGGTAGATGCGCAAAGTGGTGGCCAATGGTGGGCCGATCACTTAGGGACGTGTTTACACGTCAGTGTCCGAGAGGCACATTTTGCCGGAGGTGTCAGGGTTCGACACGCGTTTCGGGAATTGTTGCACCCGAACCGCGAGTGTGACCTGATGAGGGCGTTCTATAGCCCGATCTGCGCTTCGGGTGGTCATGCGCCCGACTTGAAGATCGGGTAGTTGCGCTGAGTGGTGACTTAAGTCAACACTATTTGTGAGTTCGGAGGAGTCTGAGTCCTACACGTGGCCTAGGGGGCTTACCCCCCCTACCCGCGTGTTTGAACAGAGAAAGTGTCGTCGACAACTCGCTTTGTGTTTCTGGATCTTGGACTGGATTCACAAAGTTAGTAGTTGCGCTAGGTGGGGACCTCATTCACACGATGAGATGTCGGGTCCTAACTCGTCAGAGGAGGGGTCGCGCATCGAGTTGTGTTAGAATGAGGTTATGCTGACAGAGGGTTCGGAAACGAGTATTGCCTTGGAGCGCACTAGCGCGAAATGACCTCCCACTATTGAAGCAAAGTGTGTCAAACAGTTCGAGGTGGGAACAAAGGTCAGTGGCCCCAGGTGGACTTTATGGCGTAGGGGGTACAGTGTTCCTTAGCATTGTATCATGAGTCGTCCAATTGCACCCATGGACCCAGAGTAGCAAACTGGGGGGACGCGGTGGCTCGCCGTGCCTTGGAATGCAATCCGTAAAATGGATTTACCACCTGGGTTAACAACTAATAAAACAGCACACGTCCGGGGCGACGAAAAACTTCTCGGATGATTCCCGGCGAAGACGTCATCCTACACCGACTCAAGTGACTCACCCGCCGACGACGTGAAGTCACTCTACCTGAAAGTATTTCGCGGCGTAAATACTCTTCCCCCTACGAGTTCGACTGCGAAGAAAGTCAAGACTTATCCCCGCAGCTTCCGTCATAGAGGGCGCACAGACGCGCGACGTACCAGGCAGCTCGGCATATGCAGAAGGTAGAGTCTTATCTTTGTATGCTTTACTGCCAGGATCAGACGCACACTACTCAGATGCTCCCCAACGAAGGAGTCACCCTACACCGGTCGCGGACTGGTGCTGGTTCCAACTCTTCTGCAGAGCAGTCATGATCCGGGTGAATCCATCGCTGACCACGCACCAAGTCTTGGCATCCTCACATGATGTAGTCGGCTGTCGTGTCTGGTCCGCAGGCGGCAAGCATGTTAGCGCGTACCATTTCGAACCTCGGACAGTTGAACACTATATGCTCTGGTGTCGTCAGATTGACGAGGCCACATGTCCAAACCGATGGTGGTACTGCATGAAGCATCCGTGACCAGTTTAGAACTGTGTCATGCAGAAATCCAGCTCTCCATGTCTCCGATCCATCCAGAATCCGACGTTAAGGATCAAGTGATGGGTCCACCGGCCACGTTCCGAGCTGTCCCACTGGTGCTGCCAGTTGGACATCGAGGCCTTTCTAGCATGTTTTCGCAAATCGGGATATTTTCCTCTACCAAGACCGAGATGGGCATGACCCCCGCCACAAAATCAGCAGATACCGTTGGCAAGTTTCTCCCGCACTACCTTGTAAATGTTAGACTTCTTTCTAACACAATCCACAAGGTCCTGCATACCCTCCATTGCCACCGCTAGCTCCGCAGGGGTCTCAGGGTCTGGGGAGCTTAGGAGTTCCTCGACTTCTTGCTGGACTCCGACGAAGGGGTCTTCTCCCTCCTCAATATCTGTCGGCGTCCTCACCGGCTCGGCGAGTTGCCTAACCGGCGAACGCCTTAATCCACCCCTGCCGAACTGATGAGGACAGTCGTCCTTCTCCGCCTCACTCACTTCCTTCCGCGTTTCAATTTTTAAATAAGAGTTCATATTGATCCCACTGCGCCAGTGACCTGCTTAGCGCAGCTAGAACTGAAATACTGTGGGGTGTGTCCTGGTGCCCCACAGGCAACCGTTTGTGAGTTTGGCGTGACTTAACGACCCGCCAGCCTTCCTGGTACGTCGGACGGTTCAACGTTACACGTTCACCAAATGGAGTCGGTTTTCAATAGATGTTCCATGATCATAGTCCGAGGGTCTTCATGAGGGGAGGGGGGGGGGGGGGTGTAGTTCTCTTGGCCTTTAGGCATTATAACCACCAATGTCGTTTGAATTAACTGCAATCAATGATCATGTTTAATACTCCTCACCTCAGTAAGTGTTTTAAAGCATTTAGGTATTAAGAAAAAGCAACCCTTTCAAAAATATTCAAAAATAAATGTAAAAAGGGATCAGAGCTCCCCCAGTTTACGGTACCTACAATGATTATTAAATCTTATTTTCTGAAACTTGATATCAAAATCAATTTTCCTAGATCTTGTATTTTTGCTCTGTTTTATAATCTTCATTGATTATTGAATTATGCCAAAATGTATGTTTAACTAGTATGGGATCAACACGAACTACTATAGATATATTTTAATATCTATATAACGCCACATTTCACTTTTCGAGATTGAAGGAAGGGTCTCAAATTTCAACCTCTTTACTATTTTTCTATTGATTGATAAGAACTCGATTTATGTCAAAAAACCCTTTCCATCCGCAACTGCTGAGAGGAGGCAGGGATCCCATTTATACGCTATAAAAAATCCTCCCATATCAAATTAGGTTCCGTTGGTCTATAAGCAGTACGTGTTGCCCATGAACTTATAGATTGTACAACATTATTTATATGGAACCCCTCTGTCCCTCCCCCTCTCCACACTGCCTGGCAGAAGGGGCTGTAATATTCATAAAAGCATACCTCGTACTTATATACCTTTGTCAAATTTGATTCTATTTGCTTAATAGCTTCTCCAGTTATACCAACAAAATTGTATTGGGGCCCTCTTCCCACTTCTTTTATACTCCCTGGAAGACGGATGGTGTTTCAAATAGTATTAGAACCATTTCTCGTACCCAATTAATTCTCCATGTAACATTAAGCTCTATTTGTTTGATAAGTTCTTGGTTTATGCTGCCCTCTTCCCTAACTTTATCCCCAATTGAAAGAGAAAGGAGTCTCAAATAAGCATTTAACCATTTCTCGTATCCAAAAGCACTCCTATGCCAAATTTGGTTCCATTTGCTCAATTAGCTCTCGAGTTATGCGAAAATTTGTAGAAAACCCCCCCCCCCCCCCTTCTCTTTCCTTTCACCACACAAGAAGGAGCTGTAGTACCGAGTAATGTAAAAAATTGCATGGGAGCACCCTCCCGCTGGAAGGACAGATGGTTCTCAAAATTTCATAAAAAATATCATAGAAACATTCATCGTATTCCAATACTTTCTCATGCCGAATTTGAAGCCATTTGCTTCATTAGTTTTTCAGTTGTGCTGAAAATTGTACAGGAGACTCTTCCCCCTTTTCTGGAAGAAGTACCCTCCTTTCTTGCTCCCCACTGGAACAAGGGAGGGGTCTGAAATAATCATAGGAACATTTCTCGTATTCCAATACTTTCCCATGCCAATTTTGGTTCCATTAGCTTGATTAGTTATCGAGTGATGTGAAAATTTATAAGGTAACCCCTCTCTCCCCTTCCTATCGCCTCACAGGAAGGAGGGAGGGGTACCAAATATTCATAGAAACATTCCTCGTACCCAAATACCCTCCCATGACAAATTTGGTTTAATTTGTTTAATCAGTTCTCGAGATATGCAAACTGTTTTTTCAAATGACCTCCTCCCTCTTTCCAGGAAGAGGGAGGGGTACCAAACTATTATAGGAACCTTCCCCGGCCCCCAATACCTCCATCTGCCAAGTTTCACGCAAATCGGTTCAGTAATTTTTGAGTATATAGGGAACAGACAGACAGACAGAATCCATTTTTATATTTACAGATTTTTATAGAACTAAAGTCTGTTTCACATAGAATCTGGTCGCATCTTTTTATTTACTGCAACGCCCCCAGTTGGCACATCGCGAATCTATTGACAGTGTTTTGATCCGGATGGTTTGTTTACTTAGTGGTGAAAATTTCATGAATTTTGAAGCAGTCAGTCAAAAGTTATCGACGATGGAACGCGAAAGGCAAGAGAAAATTCTGCACACTCACGTAAAGAAACCGACGTGGTCAGGGGTAAAGATCGCGAAATTCCTGAAATATCCAAAATCGACTGTAAATTCGGTGCTACAACGTTACCGGGAGACCCTTACGGTGGATCGAGCAAAACAAAGCAGGCGTAAAATAGGAACATATGACCGGAAGCTGCGAACAAAAGTAATTCGATCAGTTCACAATAATCCTGGAATCTCCTTGCGTGATTTGGCGAAAAAGTTCAAGACGAAGCACAGTACAGCTCGACGAATTTGTTTGCGAGAAGGCTTGCGGTCGTATTATGGAAGTAAACACCCCAACAGGACGCTGAAACAAAACCTGGTTGCCAAAACAAGGGCAAGGAAGTTGTACGAGAAAGTGTTGACCAAGTACAACGGATGAATTTTGATGGACGACGAAACTTACGTCAAAATAGATTTTGGCAAATACCCGGTAACAAATTTTACCCTGCGAAGCGTAAAGGAAACGTTGCGGATAGATTGAAGTTTGTTTTCGCAGATAAATTTGCTCGTCAGTTGATGATTTGGCAAGGGATCTGTAGTTGTGGGAAGAAGACTAAGATTTTCATCGCTGGGGACACAATGAATGGAAATGTTTACAAAGAAGAATGTCTCCAGAAGAGGGTTTTGCCATTCATTCGGTCCCACAAAGGTCTGATAAAGTTGCCACTACAGTCGAGATGTCGTTAAGTGGTATAAGGAGAACTTGATTTTGTTGAAAAAAGTATCAATCCACCAAACTGTGCGGATTTTCGTCCCATCGAGAAATATTGGGCAATAGTTAAGAGCAAACTGAAGAAATGTGGCAGAACCATGAAAAAACCCGCTCAAGTGGAAAAGTGGTGGAACAAGATGGCGAATGAGGTAATCAGCAGTACTGTGCAGAAAATAATGGGTGGTATCACAAAAAAAGTTCAAAAATTCATCAGAAACCCTACAAAATGACATTTTTACTTTTGTTGTAGGTTATTTCTTTGCGGATAATCGATCAATTTTGTCCGACCAGATCTATGTGAAACAGATTTTAAATTCATCAGCAAATATTTGAATTGCAACTCGAATCTCTTTTCCTCGCTTTTAAGGTACCTACTTGAATAAGTTAGTAAGGTCAATATATTTTAAGGATATTATTATTGAACATGAAATACTGTTGCCCTCAAGTTTGTTTTAACAAAATTAGCCCTCAATGATCCCAAGCACATTTCAACCTACCCTCTGAACATTTGGATACATTATTTGATCAGTTATTTCAACTTCCATTAAAACCAACCACAGGATACATTTGTTCTTCGGTTCAAACGACAGAATCCTGGCAGCAGAAAAAAAATCCTACTCACACGAGCGCCATCTTGTCCGATTTGGTGCGATCATCAGCCGTCGTCGTTTATGCATACGATATGAGTTTTTTTTTCTGTCATCAAAGCCGTTGTTTTTTCAATCGTTAGAAGGATGCTACCCCAGAAAAGCGCGCCCTTCGAGGGGTAACTTAAATTTTGGTGGTGCATCAGCCAACGGCAGCTTGGTTCCCAAAAAGGGTTGGCTGCTGCCAAGGCACAATGAAAATTAAAGATTTTTTTTTCTTCGGCTAACTGTACATTTGTTCCAGTTTTTTTTCGGGATGGTGGCGCAAAAAAAGCTTCCAGCTAGTTGTAATTGAAGACTGATAGAAGAAAAAAACTTGATTTATACAGCAGGAGACTTCGAAAAGTTTCATAAACATATGAATACCGGTGTTGTTGTTTTTTTCTCGCGTTCGGATCCTAAACATAAAAACGCGACAGGAGCGCTCTGTATTCTAATAATTTCGTTTTGTAACTGTTAAAATATGAGATGAAATGGCGCTTGATAGAAGGAAAAAAATATGCTACGCGTAGCATTTGATCATCAAGGATCCATTATTTTGAAACAGATGAAAAAACTCAGGATATTGTTTTTTTTTGTTTGATTCGAGAAAAAAAAAGTTATGGAACGTTTGGCTTTGAAAGAGTGGGAAAATCCTGGTGAGTCACGTTTTTTGTTCAATAAAATAACGAAGACTTTTCCGAGTCAAATGCGGAAATGATGTTGTAACTTAATGTAGTCGGATTTTTTTTTCTTTCTCCTCAAAACGAAACAATATTTGATTGTATCAACTCGACCGGAATTGAAATTTGATAATCCTGCGAACACAGTTTATGTGCAATAACTGAATAAAGTTTTTTTCTTGATTCGAAAAAAAAAAAATACATTTGAACAGACCGAAAAAATATGGGAAATGTTTGAATCGGTCGTTCATTTGATGGTATGAGAATCAAGAAAGAACTCCATCGGACATAAGATCATATAGCTCATCTATCATGTGAGAAATTTTCTGAAATGGTCTCACAGTTATGAGAAGGGTTTAAAACTGCTAATTAGGTTTTTTTTAAATCTAACAAAAGTTTACTATGTTTTTCGCAGGTTTTTTTTTAAAGCTTCATCAAATTTCTCAGACTTCTATTTTTTTTTAAATTTTTTGCACAAAACAAAACAATTGCAATTTCCACCAGACTTGTTTTTAGAGTTTTTATTTTTACTTTTGTAGCATACCAACCTCTTTTGACCTTATTTCCCAGACTATTTTTTTAATGATTCGTTAAAACTGAAAAAATAATTTAAAAAAAGACAATTGAATTATTTTTTCAGCTCTACTTACACATTAGGAGGGCGTTAGGGTTACATTGTTGGCTGGAAGCGAGGGAAAGAAAAAAAAGGTAAGGAAAAAAGCTGCCAGCCTAGAACTGTTTAAAGTCGTAATTCATTAGCATAAAACATGATTCCATGTGCGTGAAAAATTATAGGTTTTCTTTTTGGGAAAATGCATTGCTCGGGTTGATCTTTGTTTGATTGGGGGAGGATCCGAACCCGCTTAACGGTTGACTGGAAAATTGTGCGAGCTGCTTTCCAGCTGTGCGAACAATACCTAGTCATGTATCAACCACCAACCACCTAGTAATCTCTCTAGCAGAAGACTACAATGTTGCGGGGGCGTGTGAGTTTTAAATTGCGATGGGTGGGTAGCCGGCTCTAGAGCCGCTAATCGATGGGTGGAGCTTGGATAATCTAAGCCGCCATTTTCAATTTAGTCGGTAGAAATTGTTTCAGCATTTCCGAATTTTTAAAACCTCAAAATTATGTTAAATATTGAAAAATTCAATGGGAAATTTAATGAATGCATGGTAAAAATACATTATAAAATTTTATTATTTCCATTTATGTATCAACCAAGGCAGATAATTTTATCATCCTTTGCTGTTGCCAAACATCTGGAAGTTTTTCCATGCAATACCAGAACCGAAAAGTTGAACTCCACTGGCATTTGCGGGAGCCGCCAATCCAGAAACTATCATCTCAAGCACCAGGATCAGCTGAAGTATGTTCAAAGATTATAACTCAACACTTTTAATTTTATTTAAATTAATAATCTTACCACTACCAACAAAACAGTCGAGTATTTCATCATGATTAAAGTGTTTATACGCGCAATTTTCGTTTGTATCTTCATTTAATGCAGTTGCACTACCTATATATATGTTGAGTTAAATTCAAATCTTTCAAACTTATTTGTTTAGTGAACAGATTAAAGGTATCTGTGCCTTCAAAACATTAAAAAAAATTATTATTCATAAAACCTTCATGTTTTAATCATGGAAATTTTTATAGGCCTGATTATTTAAATTTAAAAAATAATACCAAAAATAACAATTCTTTTAATAAAGCCAATTATGGAACCACTCGAATTCATAGAAAGATAAAATTAAAAAAAAAAGATGCCAAACTTTTGTTTGTTCAATTTTTTTTGCGGCAATGTTAGCACAAGTGAAAATGGGTTTATAAAAAAATGGTCCAGACAGAATTGCGTCAATCCAATAGAAATAGCTTTGATTTTTAAATCGTTCAAGGTTATTAAATATGTGATTATTTGGTACCGTTAACTTACTGTGATAAGTAGTTTAAATCTCAATAGTGATCAACTGATACTAACCCAAATCTCTGTCATAACATTGTTTGAGGCTAATTTATGATGCCATTCTGCTTCTAAAGCCTGAAAATATCAGTAGCAATCATTTTTTGTTTTGTTTTAATGAAATTTTTCACATTTTAAGCCATCAACGCTTGTATTCGAAAAAAACATTATAATGCGACATACATTAAGGGGTAAAATATAATGGGAAATTTCAAATGATATTTGAACTAGAAAAAGAAAACAAAATTTGAATAATTTGGAATCTCCTAGGTGTATCCAATATATCTCTTGTTATCTTTCCAAAAAATTTACCACTTGGACGGGTTCTTGTTATTTTTTCTGTAATTTTGTTTCAGCTGTTGAGTATATACATATTGAAATACAGACCCGCTCGATTTTGGCAACACGCCCGAAATCAAAATCGAATTTTGCCAAAATCGAATTTTGCCAAAATCGAATGTTACCAAAATCGAACGATCCAGTTATCCAGATATAGATATTTCGTCGAGTTACTTTAAAGTATTTTCTGAGTTATGCTCTTCTGATCTGGAATGTTTTATCATGTAATGTCATGTTTAACACTAGAAGGACCGGCAAATTGAATATACCTATTCGGACCGCGACCAGTCAAAATGACTGGTAAAGGAAATTTTTTTATATCATAATATTTTTAACTTTTTTCTTTTGAAATTGTTTTGTTATTTATTCGATATCATTATTGTTATAAAATGGAAATATTTTTTCACCATGGGTGCACGGAATCACCTCATTTTCGCATAGTTGACGAATGCGTGTATGTCATAAAATGAATATTTCGAATAATTATCAAAAAATTAAAACACATTATCAATTTAATTATAAAATCATGTTAGATGGTTAAAGGTATTTACCATGGGTGCACGGCAGGGCCGGATTAAGCCATCGAGGGGCCCGGGGCAATTTTTTTCGGGGGGGCCCTATGAGTCGGGTTTTTTTTTCAAATGCTATGCCAGAGGATATAAACCATTTCAAACGTGTAAAAGAACTAGAGATGAGTTCAGTATACTGTCTTCAAATAACCATGTTGTCTGCGAAGAAGATAGTTTCTGGTACCTTCAAATAAAAATTGTAAAATAATCACATGCAAACATTGCGGAAGAGTTTAGAAATTAAAAAAAAAACAAAGCTCTGATTTGAATAATTTTTAAATATCTTTATGATAAAGGCCTTTTCACAAATTAAAATTCTGTGATTTAGAAAAATGAACGGTTAGATATTTTAAAGGTTTTTATTTTATCATTGACGTCTGGTTTGAGCTTCATCGAGAAATATTTACCTGATGACAATTGGGAAGTATCATGAAGATTTGAAACATGGGATACAAAATTTAAAAAAAAATATATTGAAGAATTCAAGACTAAAAACCAGGTTATATTCAGAACCATAATTCAGTGTCTCAAATCTAAATCATAATTTCAAATCAAGTTTTGAGAAACAAAATATGAATTAAATTAAAAAAAAAGAGATTCAAAGCTACAATTAGAGCCAAAGCAGAAATTGCAACAAATGTGAATTTCAATTTTAGATCTTTGAAACACAAAAAAACGTTTTCATGAAATGTTTATGAATATAATTCTCATCAGATAAAAAAACTGTTATCATATTGTTATTCTAAATCTGACAAAAGTTTCATTCGATGCCCTCAACGCCAACATTATCGATTGAAATAAAAATTCGGAATAGAGATTAAATGTTTAAAACACAGAATCAGTTATCATTGAAAAAAGTCAGATAAGGAATCCAAATAAGTTTAGTACAAAGATCCTGAGTTCTCAAAATACAGAAAAACCATGAAACTGAACTTCAGTAACTGAAGAAACAATACAACACTTCAAATTCTCAATGAATTGATTCTGGATAAAGATAAGATTAAAATCATAAAAATTTTCATGTTGAGAAAATCACTCAATGATATAAGCAACTGAATCGTTTTTATGGTTATTTGAGAATGATCATTTGGAATATGATATGCTGAATTCAGGATATTTATTTCAGTAGATGATAATTTTTTTTTAAATCAGTTTAAATGTTTCAATACGAGTTTTTAGTCTAAACAGAAATTGAGATGGAAATTCAATAAAGAAATCTGTACAGTCAATTGGTTCAATTGAGGCAACTACAGATTTTTTTTAAAGATTATATTTGCGAAAAAAGGAAGGGAAGAATTTTATAAACCAACGGAAATTTTAATAATAATCATTGAAGGGTGAAAAGTTGTAATAATACCAGGTATTAACCCGGTATTGCCAGGATAAAAATTTTGAAATCATAAAGACTTTAAGTTTAATTGAGTAAACGTGAATATATTCATAAGTTGAATCTTTAAAAAATTCTTGGCAAAAATGTAAAAGTTTAACCCCAGAAATCATAAGCACTAACTACTTGTCAAAATGGTATTCAACAATAGCTTTAAAGCATGGGTGCCCAACATTTTCAACAGGCGGGCCAAATTTTGAAGATGAGAGGGGTTTGTGGGCCACAACATCATTTTATTTTTTTTGATAATTCGGAGCAAATATATGAATAACTATTTTTTAGAAAGATATACTGCTCTTCTAAGCAAGATTGTCCCATGTGGAAAAACGAGCAAGCGAGAAAAACGCGATTGAAATTTTGATCTGTTTTTCGGATTTTCGTTAAATTTATGGCTCTTCCGCACCTTTTATGCATATTGTTTTTGTAGTTGGCCAATTTACATAGGAATCTATACTTACGTTTTGATTTTTTTGCTCAAAGCAGAGGATAATCGTCAAAAACGCTTCGTGTGACACTTTTGCGTAGAAAATGAGCGTGTGTTTTTTTGTTTCTATGGAAAAACTGTCACACGAGCTTTTTTTTCTTCTTTGTTATTGTGCGGGAACGGGAAGAATTTTAAAGTGTTCCGGAAAAAATTATAATTGAGCGTTCAAAACTATAGATAAGATGAGTGCATTATTGATACTGAAGGTTTACGGGTTGGAGTCAAGTTTAGAGAACAGTGACAGACAGTAATGACGATTTCCTCGGATTCAATGACACTGAAATCAGAATTGGATCAGAACGGTTCTTAAAATGTTTTTCTAAGTTTAAGGATGATCCGAATGAATCCGATTCAAGTTTTTTTTAAACTTTTTTTTAGAACTATGAAAGAAATAGTCGAGGAAGATTCTACGCGGAAGCGCAATATTGCGCATCGATTAATTGTTTTCCTGTGGATGCCGGAAGCATTGCCATAACCATATTAGCCGGGATGATCGAGCTCATTTGAATAACACATTCTGGAGCTTCGATAACGTAGGCCAAAAAATACTATAAGTATCCGTAAATGTGCTTATTATGAGGAACCAAAAATAAGACAAAATGATGGATCTGAACCGGAAGTGGAAAAAAAAGCTTTCACTGAAGTGACCCCCTCTCCCTTGTCCATCCCTGTGACCTTCATTCACAAAAAAAATACATTAAACGTTCAACATTACAGTACAATGTGTCACTAAAGCGATTTTTGAGGAAGTATGCTACAGTCGAGTGGTTTTTGAAGAGTTTTTCTCAGTGGGACATTCTTGCGTAGAAACATCAACATAGAGACAACCACCTAGATGAAAATTTCGTAGATGTTCAGAACAAAGTATACTTTTTTGTGTTTGTATTCGAAAGATAACACCATAATAAGCAGTTTTCAGCAAAAAAGTGAAAATGACCCAAAAGTCACATGGGACATTCTTGCGTAGAACGGCAGTATACCTAATAAAATAATTTCTGTTTTCATTTGTTTTCTTTCTAAAATATATAGGTTTGTATAATTGGCAGATTAATGTGATTCGGTTCAGGTTTCTACTGTTTCTAAAAATTTTAAAGAAATAAATTCTAATTTTTGACTTCTGTATCCTGTTGAGTTGTCTAACTTTTCCTTAAAAAACAATAACAAAGCAAATGATGTGATTATATGTATCGACTGAGAGTGCTGTGAAAAAAAAATCAACTTAATTCTAACATGTGCGTACTGCTTCACGAATGCCCATTTTAGATGTTATTTAATCGGAAGCGCTGCACAAAAAATAAATGATTAATTAATATTTTGTAAACCAAGTTATTCAAAAACATTTTTTGGCTACAGAAACAATTAAATAATTCTTTTTTCAAAATGTGACACTATCCAAACAGATTCAAAAAACATCATGCGCAACTTGTCATGTAATGTATCTATTTTTCCGTGATATTTACAGTAAAAATTTCGATGATTTCAATGGAAGCTGACAAATGAATTAAATTCTTTGCTCTAAAATGCTTAAAATATTAAAATTTGACAAATTTATTGTTCTATTCGTGTTTTGATATTTGGTATAACTTTAAAAAAACACAGTCAAAATTCAAACTAGTGCCATACACCCATTTAAGATCAGATTGCCAGAATTGTTTCAGCACGTACCGGAGAAATCTGGGATGTTTTATTTTAAACCTGACAAAATCCGGTCATTGGTTTCAAATTAAACAACCAAAAATCCGTACAACATCAGGGCAATTTGATCAAAACCCAGGTATTACTAATTGAAAATAAACACTCAATAGCAAATTTTGAATCGTTTGAAGAGTAGAAAAAACCTTTCATGTTATTTTTTATAAAACTATACTTTTATAAAAAATCGGGTTTTTTTTCAATAAAATCCGGTTGAAAATTTTGAAATTTAATACCAAGATTTCAATATTCTCAGCCCGCAAAATGCGAAAGAACTTCTTCACTGCTTACCCTAGGGGCCCCCCTTAACTTATGTAAGAGAAAAACTATTCTAGATATTATTTCACGGGGGCTCCTTTATTTGTTATATTTCCAGTTTTCATTCCGATTTTCTAGTTTTGATTTCTTCCACAGATTTGTAGAACTTGAAGTTGTATGATTAAAGTAATCCTAAAACTTTTTTACCTCGGGGGGCCCCCTAAGCCGGGGGGCCCGGGGCAATTGCCCCTTTTGCCCCCCCCTTTAATCCGGCCTTGGTGCACGGTTTCACTTCAGTTTTGTTTTAGTAGATATTTTCTAGCGTCCACCGCTCTGAAATTTTTCAACTCGTTGCTTATAAATTATACCTGATATTGTAGGTTTTGAAGCACACTTTTTCTATAAGTAGAGCAATTCACCATGTGTGCACGGATTCACCGCTATTCATCCAAAATATTTTTTTTTGCATGCTCAAGGTAAAGAATAAAGGCTTTTATAGATTCAAATGAAAAATTATGTAAAATACATGGTTTTTCACTATGGGTGCACGGATTCACTGCGTTTTAATCAAATATTAGACTTTTTGCAAATTTTTAAAAAGCATTTTTACAAATCTTAACTAAACCAAAGTTGAAACCATGTCTTTCATGTTGAGACATAATGATTTAAATAACGATTTTTATTTTAAGTTCCGTTTTTTCATTCCTGGAAAAGATATATTTCAATTATATTTTGAAATAATAAATTGATTTATTTGTTATTTAAAAACAGATTTTTGCGATCGTATGTTTATCTGATAAGATCTGATCAACATCAAAGAAATTGGAAAACGGTTACCATGGACCGAGTCAATTTTAGGAATTATATGCATCAAGTTATGTCGTGCGACGGAAAACAGTGGAAATAAAAATAATGAATCAACATTGTCAAATGTACACGTTGATTTGTTTTTCCTTAAAAGTTTTTTGATTGATCAATATTGCATTTCAAATACCTATCATATCTAACTCAAAAATATTATGTGTTCTGAAGCAAGTTGAAAACTATTTATTTCTATATAATTTTCAACGGCGAATTTACAGCCAATCCGCACACCCATGTTGAAATATCTTAGCGCCGATGTGGTCTATCAGATAGCCTGGCGCGAGTCTGGTCTAGGTTTGCCAGGCGTACTGGGTTCGATTCCCGGTATCGGCAAGAAAACACTTGGGTTCACACCCCATAAGTGGCCGACAGGTAAGTTGTGTTTCCTCTTATAATAAGAATGTTCAATACGAATATTCAATCAGCTGCCAGCTGGCCAGGTAAATACACGGGTGCCGGAATACCTGTAAGTGAACTTCCATTGGAAATTTGTGGAACCTTATAATCTAAGAATGCATGTGAATACATACTTGGACAGAAACTGCGGTGAATCCGTGCACCCATGATGGATAACCAACATATAAACAGTATTCAGTGCACCCATGTTGAAATATCATTTAAATTATTCAGTTTCATAGTTGATGTCTTCAAATTTGAATAAATGAGTACACCATTCATAGATAATTGTTTTACTCATTCTAGTTTAGTATAAAAAATATTTACCACCTAAAACTACTCGATTTCTCGAATGAACATGTACTAAATCTAACATAACTTTTACAAATCTTGATGAAATTTCGCCAAATTTTGACAGAAAGTTCGATTATAGTTGAGCAACAAAACGGACTAAAAAAATTGGGAGTCAAGTGCTTGAAGCGCCACACAGCGATCAATCCGAGAACTTTTTCTACAAATTTTCATGACTTCGCATCGAAAATCAATAATTTCATTACGAATGACACACTCCTGCCCATCACAAATCAACTAAGGCTCATTGTCTTGAATGTAGATTGCAAATGAAACCAAAAGCAAGCGAAAAAAATTTATCTTGTTTGAGTTATAGGGTTGTGAATTTTACCAGTCATTTTGACTGGTCACGGTCCGAGTGTCCATGGCAAAATTTTTCTCGCTTATTAAAAGAGCTAGTGAAATAAAAAATACATAGTTTTGTAGAGATTCAAAATTCATGAAAAGTAGTATTTTTTGCGAATTTTTAGAGCGTAGTGTTTTAAAAATATTCAACAAACAAAGTGTCCAACCAGTCATTTTGACTGGTGCGGTCTTTCTAGTGTTAAGAAGAATTTAAGCAGTTTGTTGAAGTATTATAGCTAGAATGTCAAATCCTTAGTGCTAGTGGAAAATTTCTAAAAAAAACCACAATTTTTATTTCGCGACCCCTTTTTTAAATATATTTGGTCCTCATCGCCTATTGTTCCATCGAAAAAAAGTAAAATTATGCTTGATTTATCCGTTGAACAATTTAAAACAAATTGTAGAAGAAAACTTTGATGATTTATAATCATTCATATTTTTACAAGCAAAACTCATAGTGGTACCTACTATTCTTGTTTCGTTCACTGTATGTTTGAACGTTATGTCGATTCTGATGTAAATTTTAGCTACATATGTGCTCTTCTTTTTTTTTCTTCTTCTTCTTCTTCTAACACCAACATGGAAAAAAATTGTATGCATCCTGGAAAATGAAAAACTCGCATTCCTCATTTTCATTATTTCAACATAGTATCTGATACATAGAACATGCATTGCAGATACTACTACGGCCAGGCCAACCATGTGATGATAACGCAAAAGATACTGGAACAAGGGGAAGATGAAGCGTGGAGTTCCCTACCAAACGCTTCTTATGATTATTATAAATTTAAGCTCCATATGCGCTATACAAAAACAGGTAAAACAATTGTCCAAATATAAGCCACTTAAGTGTTTAATTTGCTGGGTACAGACGCGATCAATTGAGTTAACGATTCAGAATCTGTAGTTTATAATCTGAGAAACTTTTAACAGTTTAAAATATTCGCTTTTTCGATCACATGAATTCCCTACACTGCCGGTAAAAAGTTTGGGATCACCAAAATTTTCAGAAACATGAAAATTCAAATCGGACATATCACAGCATTCTTGTAACATAATGCTTTTCTTTTGATTTCATTCGAGATATCGTGAGCAAAACCTTCTTCGTATGTTTTTCGCATAATGTATATGATAACTTACATGACTTAAACTTTGCTTAAAGTTGGAACATTTTCCCAAAACAGCACTTTAAATTCAAACCCGATCATCTCAGAGTGGGCTGCACCAAATTTCAAAAGTCAAGTTACACTCGAATCCTTACCTCATACTTATCAAAACACATTTATTGAAATTTGTGCAAAAATTTGCAATGTACTTAAAACGTCTAAAAAAAGGCTACTTAAGTTATCGTCCAAAAGTTTGAGATCGCTCCGCAGTATGGTAAATCATGCAATTATATTTCATGCGTACCTCTGTTATTAAATGAAGAATTGTATATCTGGTAAAATGATTTGGAAGAAAATGAGTAAAACTTGCTTTGTTAATATTTAGTTGAATATTTGTTTGAAGACTAACATTATTAAAACTTTAGCTAAAGTTCAATCATTTTCTGATAATTTTTACCTAGCAGCCCGACCAACTAACCCAGGTTTAAACTTTTTTTTTCCAAAATAAGTTTTCACTAATACATAAGGATTCCTTAAACATTTGATTTTAGAAAAAAAAATTAGAATATTTTTATTTTTTTTTTCTCAGGGATTTCAAATATTTTTATAGAAAAACTACTCACCGTTTATTTTATCAGTGGTTCTGTACTCCCTATGGTTTTTTCATTAAAAGACCATTTCGCAAAAAAAAAATATGTACTTTGAATGACGTACAAAAATCACGCTTTTAATTGAATTTTTATCATAGCTCTTAATTTTCAAGATTTCTATTAAGTTCTCTTAAAAGTGTAAGCAAGTTAAAAGCTGTAAGTAACGTTAAGTCACAAGAATTTTCTATTTCTAAATTCCGTTTTGTTTTAGTTGTTTACATAATATCGTGAAAAATATAGAATCTTGGTCAAGTTTCTGTGTAGTAAACAGTTATGAGTATAAAGGTGGCCCTTATTTCTGAACTTCCTTGAAACCTAGCTTCCACCCATCAATCTTTATCCAATCAATATACAATCAATCGAAATGTATCAGCAAAATTAGAATCCCGGGAACTATAGATCCATTTTTCTCAATTGTTTTGTATAAAGGGTGATACGGTCAAAATTTGGACAATATCAACTTGACGTATTTCTTTCAATTTTGCATTTAAAAAACCTGAACACCCCTCATTCTGAAGGTGTGTGTGTGTAGAATGTTGCTCCTTCTTTAATTCTGGAATTCACTCTTCAGTAGTCAAAATGCCGTCCAAGGAAGAAAAGCAGCGTACCAAAATTTCGCTCGCGCATCGCAAAAATCCGAGCTACTCGAACGCAAAGCTGGCAAAATTGCTAAAAGTTGCCAAATCAACGGTTACAAATGTAATTAAAGTGTTTGGGGAACGTTTGTCGACAGCCAGGAAGACTGGATCGGGAGGAAATCGAAAACCGGAAGCCGCTGAGACGACAAAGAGAGTTGCCGGTAGTTTCAAGCGAAATCCTAACCCCTCTCTCCGAGATGCCGCAAATAAGCTGGGTGTATCGTCTACAACCGTGCATCGAGCCAAAAAACGAGCCGGACTATCGACTTATAAGAAGGTGGTGACTCCAAATCGCGATGATAAACAAAATACGCCGGCCAAAGCGCGATCCCGGATGCTGTACACGACGATGCTGACGAAGTTTGACTGCGTGGTAATGGACGACGAAAACCTACGTCAAAGCCGACTACAAGCAGCTTCAGGGACAGGAGTTATGACAAAAAAAAATTTGAAATTTGATCCGGCCTAAGAAAAGTTATTTAATTTTTATCTATTATAATTCTATTAAACATTTTATATGGCGACCGTATAAATTTATAAGATGAGATGCAAGTAGTTTACACACAGCAATCAAGGCAAAAAGCATGACAGCTATTCTCGTTTTTTTTTTTTTGCTAGACTTTGAACAATTAATAGCAGATGTTTGTGTTTCTGTATTTTTTATTCAATAAACAAAAAAAAGTCCCCGTTACAGTTGCTAAATTGTCTCTCAAGGCTTGTCTGATGCATGAAAGATAACAATTACTGGGATAGAAGGTTATTCATTCAACTTCGGGAAGTTTTGTTCTATTCTGTTGGCTTAGATTATTTGTTTCTCTGTATCTACACCATCACTAAACACTTAAGACTAAACAACTGGATGCGCAACAGATACAATCTGAAGTAGTTTTTATTTGTTAGCTTGTCACGTTTGCCATCTCTATTGGATAAATTGGATAAATAACGCGAAACCTTTGAAACACCACTGTTAACCACTTCATCGGTTTAAGCGAAAACGAATGTCTTAAAACGACAGATATCCATTTTGTTGCTTCTTCTTTTGAAAGTTAAAATTATTCAATAAAACACATTCATCTCGGCTTGAAAAAAAACTTACAACTAAGATTAAAATGTCCAGGGTTTATTTGTTTAGCCATATAACTCTGTCAAAAACTTTTAGAGGCACACATTTATCAGTTTGCTCAAAAATTGCAGGAATCCAGTATCGAATAACAAGAAGCAACTCCTGGAATGAAATAATAATATGAATTTATACAATGGAACAAGTTCAACCTCAATTGAACTACAAATCTCACCGCTATCAACAAAACTGCCAGATACCTCAACATGCTTATGTAGACAAGTCTTTGAAATTAAAATTTAGTTACTTTTTTTATAAATTGTTCTTCATACTCAAGGTAGTGGAACCTTCAAGTTAATATAAAAATATCAAATTAAAAAGTAAATTTTCAAAGTAAGTTTTATTGGAAAAAAAATTCTTTGAAACCATTGGAATTAAGAATGTTATAAACTTCATTGATATCGACCGTGATAACTTGCGCTACCCTAAAAAAATGTTTTTTGAATTTTTATTTGCTCTCCCCATTTGAGATGTTGATTCAAATGATTCCTAAAAATAGTAGTTAAGAAAGCGTCAGGACTTTGATTAACTGTTCCAATCTCGTACAACAAATAAACCTTCGAAATCTTTGAATTCGTCTACATTTATATGTTTAAAACTTCACAGCGATTTGCAGTAGCTGTTAGTTTTTTTTTTGTCAATCCATCCCAATAATTCAAAACCTCAAAATTGGTTTTTTCACCGATACAAATTATCGTCGAGAAATGCTCGCTTTTGAGTATGTTTTTGTTTTCATTCATCTACTTATTTCCTCTCGTGACGGTTTTCTGTTCCACCCAATTCGCAAAACAGGTAGGCTTTCTTGATTAATAAAAAAAAACGAATGCACCCAATGATAAGGGCACTGAATTAAATACCATCTGATTAAGCGAAGTCTAGTCGCTGTAACAGCCTTCCGGCAGCAACAAAGTTGGAATTCCTCGAGCATATCGTCAGTCGGGGTGGATTGTTTTGGTCAATGAAGAGGAGGAGGAGGATCAACGAAAACAAAAACAATAACTAGTGAACGATCGAGACATTCTGAGATGCTTATTTACCTGTACTACTAAAATGGCTCCAGGAAAACGGAAGCATATGTTGCGGGAAGATAATGCCATAATTAAGATCGAGTTATGAGGCTAGAAAAAGTAAAGTCGCGTCGAGTGCCGCCGTTTTGTAGCACTTTAGCTAGGCCGTCGGATATCGCTTCTTAATATGACTAGTAGGTGAAATTGAATTCCTCAATTGGGCATCCGAATAATGATAGTATCAGAAACGGAAGAAAGATGCCAAGTTGGGACCCCTATGGGCAGGATGCATCTGGTATTTGCACACTAGGCGGATGCTTTTAAGGTTTTTCGGAAGCTTGTGACAATATCAATCTACTAGTATGCTTTTGACTATTTTGAAGGCCAAAGAGAACGTTGGCGGAGTTTCATTGTCTATTATGGCCTTGAAAACGGGAAGAAACAGTTTAAAACTGGAAAAGTCGACATGGAACTTAACAACCCTAAACGTCCAATAATTAAAAGTAGGAAATTGTAATAATAAGGTAAGCCTTTTTAATTATTGAACTTTAAGCGAACCAATTCAAAGCTACCTCGTAGCTCGCTTTTGCGAGTGAGCTGCACCTAGCCCATAAGTTGTCAATTTTATTACAAAAAATATTTTTCTTACTAAAAACCCTATTTTAGAAACTTAAAAATACCAAATTTGTGAAATTTCGACCAGTCATTATCGATGTACATAGTTATGAATTTTATGGATTTCTGTATGTATTCATAAAAAATAGGTATTTGATCATTAAGTTTTTGATTGTCACACCAAATATTAACAATAACAATCAAAACCAAAGATTAAACTATTAATAATTCTTTGCTGAGAGAATCCATAAAGCAAAACAACTTTTTTTTTATAACTAAACTCTGAGCACTGATTTATAAATAAATACCCAAAGAAATTTGAAAGCTAGTTTAAAATCCCTGTCCCCGTGCGTTTAATTTATTTGAAGTGGTCTGCAAAAGAGAGTATCCAAACTTTTGATTTGGTTATATTTTTACTAAAGTCGTTTACATTTACATAGGCCTAGCAATTTTTATTTTTATTTTGATTTTTTAAACTTTAAAATCCCAAAACGACCAATCATATTGAACATTCCAAAAACATATTTCATATAACAGGTGTTCTATTTTACAATATAAGTAGAAATGTGACAAATACTTTCAGAAAATGATTCTGTTAAATTTTAAGTTGTGAAACAAAGAGGTGGAATTTCAGTTACCTATCTATTTATTTCAAATTTAAGCGATCTACTCACTGATCTGTTCAATTCATTTGACGAAAAAATAAAGTGATTCACAAAGATTTCAGTGCATAATGCATAAATGCAACTCGCAAAAAAGGTTCACAATTTCAAAATCTCAACCCTACAAAAAATTTAAGAATTTTATAAAACTTATCAGCGATTGAATTTAGTTTCAGATTTGCAATAAGAAGTTATTGTAATTTGAAGCATGTACGTACTATTTTTTTGATCGAGAAATGAGCGTTCTCTTCTTTATGTGAAATTTGACGCTATGTTCTCTGTTTTGTTAAAAGACATTTATTAATAGGAACTAACTTATTTCTGCAAAAGCATGTTGATTGTATACTTGTTTTAGGATTCCGATAATTCCTTATTTTTTTATGCATTCGTTGCATGACACTTCTGATTTACCTCTTCCGTTGAATGCTTAATGGAATCATGGATACCAAAAGGGGGCGTTGGTTTAAGCAACTGATTGTTTTTCTAAGAAATTTTCTCTCAAACAATGCATGAATAAATAGAATTATTAAGTGTTTTACTCTCATAGTTTTTCGTATTTAAAAGTAACTTTTGAAAATATGCTCTAAAATCTTTAAAATAGATAGCTACATTTGTTCAATGAAAACTTCAGTCATAATATAGAATCTTACTTTGAAAGAAGGTTACAATATTTGAAATTGTTCAAAAATGTGGTAGTTTTTTCCTATTTGATTTTTAAGCATCAAAAAAGTTTGTTTTAAGAAATTCTTGAGTTTTTTTTAAATATTAAACTGAAAGCTAAATCTATTAAACTCAGCAAATTCAATAATGGTTGATAGTAAAAAATAAATCAAACTTTCCGAGGTAAAAAAAAGAATTCCGCGGTTCGAATCTGACACTCGCTAACTTGATCCAAATTATTTTTTATAAATTTGGCATTTGATTAAATCTACAATAAATGTACAAAAAACTATTTAAATATCGAATTCTCTGCAGAACTAATAACGAATTACAAATAACATGCATTTTTATCAGCTTAATCTTTTATTTTAATGAAAGCTTTGGAAAATTTATATTTCACTATACGAAACTTGTAAAATAAACTTGAAAATTTGAAATTTTTAGCTGAATAGTGACACTGATTTGACCATTTCAATTTTTGCCCTGAATCAAAGAATTAATATCTTGATATTTATATCTTGGTTGTTAAACATTTTTACGAGCTGTATTTGAATCAGAACTAAGAATATTAATTCTGAATCTGAATTATGAACCATAAATTCAGCATTTAATTTGGAATCTTTTTCCAAATTTTAATTTATCTTTTTAATTATACAAAAACGCGATTAGTGAATCCAAATTCTAGATCAGAACTCTAATTACAGTTAAAGGCATTATCTACTAAACGTTTCGTTAAAAAAAAATTGAGCCTTGAAATGAATTTTTTTTCGGAGCCATCAATCATAAACTCACAAATATTATTATTTATTCCAAATAAAAATACAAGTTTTGAATGATGAATATGATTCTGATTTTCTAAGTCTGGATCGAAATTTTGAAGCTTTGTTAATTGCAGTAAAGATTTCAATTCTGAAAGACGAATTCAAACAAAAAATATGAAAAAGAAAAGATTGGAACAAGAGATATGAATCAAAAGAGAATGTGGACAGTGGATTGCAACCTTTCTTACCTTAGCCTGTAAACTATTACATATGACACGAAAAAAAAAATAATACAATTCTAAATTCTGAATCATTAAATTATGATCAAAGAACTTTGAACGCAGTTAATCCATAATGAATCCTTGATATTTAGAAAATTTGGAACAAATTGGTGGTTTTCGAATTGCTGGATTCCGAAAAATCCTGTATGATATCGTTTCTTGGATATTTGTATGAAATGTACTGTTTTTGGAATTACAGCATTTGGTAGCAGAAAAATAAAAGAAATATAAAAATAAACAGTACAAATGTAAAAAGATTTCTAACCATGTGATTCAAATAAATAAATGTTTGCTCTGAGTAAACTCTACAGTGAAAATTATAAAGATTAAATTGAAAAATAATTGCGTAAAATAACAATTGTAAAACAAGATTGAGTATCGTAGGGTCCAGATTTTTTTTTTAATTTTATCATTTTTGGAAAATGCAAGATATGTTTATTAAAAATATCAAATTTTAATAGAATTTTAACAAAAAGAACATTTACAAAAATAGGAAAAATTTATAAAATTTAAAAAATAACAAAATTTGAGAAGTGGACAAAATTGATAGAAAAATACAAAATTGACATAATTGGCATACACATAAAACTTGAACAAATTGGAAAAAAATCACATAAGTGACAAAACCTACAAAATTGACACAATAAGCGACATTAACATAAAAAACGAAATGGACAAAATGGATCAAGCTATTGAAAATTGGAAAATTATCTAAATATCAAAATTTGCAAATGTAACAAAATTGACAATATTTAAAAATTGACAAAATTTAAAAATTTACAAAATTAGTCAAATTGACAAAAAAGACAAAAATGATTAAAAAAAAAATGAAAATACACAAGCAATCTAGAAAGGCAAGATTTCAAAAATTCACTAAAGTGACTAAAATGACAATTATGATCGCTTAAAAATCACATATGAAAGTATTGATCTGATTGGTTCATTTGACGAAATTAACAAAATTTACGAAATTGACAAATGTGGCCAATGTGGTCAAAATTGACATAAATATTTCACAAAATTGATGAAATTGACTAAATAGACAAAACATACGAAATCGACGAAAGCGACAATTTTTGTCAATGGAGTCCATATCGTCAATCAATTTTGTCAACCATACTATGTTTGTCATTTTTGTCAATTTTCAAAATTTTGTCAATATATGTGTCAATAAATATGTTAACTTTTACGTTTTTGCCAATTTCCAATTGTTTTGAAATTTTGTAATTTTTGGCAATTTTGTCTTTTTTTGTTGTTTTTTCCTTCTTTATAAATTTTCTCATTATTACATTTTATTTTCATTTTTTTCTCATTTTCGTATTGTTTGTTATATTTATCATTTTTTTTTTAAATATTTATTATTTTTGTCATCCAATGTCTAATTCGTCCAATTTATCGAATTTTTCAAATTTGTCAATTTGGTCTATTTTGAAAGTTTAAAATTTGTAAATTTTTGCAATTTGATAAGTTTTGACCATTATTTTTATTCTGTTTTTATTTTGTCTTTTTTCTCAACTTTTTAAATTTTTTTTAATTAAATCTATTTTATAATTTTGCAAATCTTGTTAATTTCATTTTTATCGACAATTTTTGCAATTTTGTAAAAAAAATTATTTCCGTCTGGGGAGCGAGCCCATGCACATGTATCACGCTTGATGGTCTACTATAGAATGCTCAAGTTGGCTCATGCACCTCGTGATCGTACTTTGCTGAGACGACTTACTGAGTGGGTGGTGTATTGGTAAATGACTAAGCCTACAGTGTGCTGTTAGTATAAGCAACCACCACACCGTCAATTTTATCAATGTCTCTGTCAATTCTGACAATTTTTTAAATGTTTTCAATTTATCATTCTCGTCATTTTTGTAAATTTTGCCATACATGTCGTGCAATTTACTACACTGAAATTTTGTTATTGAGTCATTGAGTTCAAGTAATATTGACAATTATAAAATCAAACTAAATGTATATTATACAAAATCTTATGTATCTGTATCTTATGCAATTTTTTCCGAGGAATCCAATGAAGCCTGTTTGAGCCACTGCATGCTTTGAAATAGTGAGTTATGGCTGTTTTTACCCTCGATTCCCCTACATTTTTCAATGATTTCAGAAAAATGTAGGGGAATTGAGCGTAAAAACAGCCATAACTCACTATTTCAAAGCGTGCGGTGGCTCAAACAGGCTACATTGGATTCCTCGGAAAAAATTGCATAAGATAAGTCTCATTTAGCTCAAAATTTTCAAGTCCAATCATGGTTTTTCTGAACTTTTTGAAAAAATGAAAGGGAATTGAGGGTAAAACAGCCATAACTCCTGTTTCCGACGTGTGCGGTGTGTCAAATAGGCTTCGTTGCATTCCCCGAAAAAAATCACACATGATACGTTCCATTTGGTTCAAAATTTTTAAGCCCGAACGTGCTTTTTCTGAGCTATTTGAAAAATGTAGGGAAATTGAGGGTAAAAGAGCCATAACTTCTGTTTCCAATCCGTGCGGTGGCTCAAATAGGCTTCGTTGGATTCCTTGGAAAAAAATACATGATATACAATCCATTTGGTTCAAAATTTTCAAGTCCGAACATGATTTTTTCTGAAACCATTGAAAACTGTAGGGGAATTGAGGGTAAAAATAGCCATAACTCCATTTTCCAAAGCGTGCGGTGGCTCAAACAGGCTGCATTGGATTCCTAGGAAAAAATCACACAAGAAACGTCCCAAAAGATTCAAAATTTTCAAGTCCGAACATGCGTTTTCTTAACAATTTGAAAAATGTAGGGGAATTGAAGGTAAAACAGCCATAACTTCATTTTCAGAAGCGTGCGGTGGCTCAAACAGCCTTCATTCGATTCCTCGGAAAAAAACTCCACAAAATACTTTACTTTTGGTTCATAATTATCTGGTCTCAACATGCTTTTTTTGAGCTATTTCAAAAATGTTGGGCAATTGAGGGTAAAACAGCCATAACTCCTGTTCCTTATCCGTGCGGTGGCTCAAATAGGCTTCGTTGGATTTCTCGGAAAAAATCACATTGGATTCATTCCATTTGGTTCAAATTTTTCAAGTCCGAACATGCTTTTTTCTTGAATTATTGAAAAATGTAAAGGAATTGAGGGTAAAAACAGCCATAACTTCATTTTCCGAAGCGTGCGGTGGCTCAAACAGCCTTTATTGGATTCCTCTGAAAAAATTACACAAGATACGTCCCAAAAGATTCAAAATTTTCAAGTCCGAACATGCATTTTCTTAACAATTTGAAAAATTGAGGGGAATTTAGGGTAAAACGGCCATCACTCCATTTTCCAAAGCGTGCGGGGACTCAAACAGCATTGATTCGATTTCTCGAAAAAAATCACACAAAATACAACCCATTTGGTTAAAAATTTTCAAGTTCGAATTTGCTTTTTTCTGAAATAATTGAAAAATATAGGGGAATTGAGGGTAAAAACAGCCATAACTCCATTTTCTGAAGCGTGCGGTGGCCAGAACACCCTTCATTCGATTCCTCAGAAAAAATTACACACGATAGGTCTGTTTTCGTTCGAAATTCTCTGGTTCGAATCAGTGTTTTTCTGGAATGTTTACAAAATATAGGGGAATTAGGGGTTAAAAAGGCACTATATATCCGTTCGTGAGCTTGTGCGGCGTTTGAAACTATGTCCAATCGATTCTGCGGAAATTTTCACAAAAGGAAAGTATATTTCCATAGATTTGGGTCATGTAGCACGAAAGATATTGAATTTCTTCGCGGTTTGTACACTTTTTTCCCCATTGTGCATCGACTTCGTCACATCGAAACGTCAAACGAAAAAAAAAATCTTCGTCGTTGTCGGTTGCCGTGCTGGCAGTTTTGGAGTTTTGGTCTTCCCGGTTTTCAATTCCTGCGTTGTTAGTGAACAAAAGTTAAAAGTGAGAGAAGATGTTTCAACGTATTACCCTCCAAGCAACCATAATTCCCTTAAAAAGGTTCCATAGAAGCTTAATCAGCTCTCGTTTGTGTCTGAAGAGAATGCTAATCAGCCAAAAATTTAAGTTCTCAAAGCTACTTTCAAGGTCGTTTGGGTGGCTGTAGAGAACGCTATTCAGCTTCCAGGAGAATGTCAAGAAACTTCTACGCGCTGAAAAAAAATCCGATTGACAGATTGCTCTGACCAGGGCTCGGCATCGGCGAAAGGAAAGAATGAAAATGAAATTTCCCACTATTCGTCTCACTCCAACAAATTTCAATTTCGAGCAGTTCACTTTCATTACTCGAATGAAAGTGAATCCTCTCGTATTCACTGCTCGAGTGAAAGAAAGAAAATTCAAAAGTCAGCAGAAGAGAATTTCAATGATGCTTGGAACTGCCCGCAATCAGTGTCATCAATTTCGACGTCAAACGAGACTTTCAATGCAGCAAAACAGGCAGCAAATAGCATACACACACACACACACACACACACACACACACACACACACACACACACACACACACACACACACACACACACACACACACACACACACACACACACACACACACACACACACACACACACACACACACACACACACACACACACACACACCAGTCGCGTGGCAACAGATTTCTTGATGTGCCCCGTGCTATTGTTGGTATTTTTGTTGATGCGTCTACCGGCCGTATCGGCCTGGCACCTTGTGCGTCTTAACAATTGTTGGTATTTTTTGTGGGTGCGTCCGGCCGTGTCGGCCCGGCGCCGTGTGCATCTTCAAGCAATTTTTGGTATCCTCCTTGCTGGCGCCCAATTGTTGGTGTATATTGTTGTTTTCCAGCTGGCTTTGTTTTCGGAGGTATGCGAGTATACGCAATGAAACTTTCATTGAAAGGGATATGCTCGAATTTCGTTTTGAAATGAAAATGACGATTGTCAGTTTCGAACGAAGGAGACCGAGGTGAAAGCGGAGTGAAATTAGCGTTTGCCGAATGTGAAGAGAAGCTGGTGCGAGAGGGAATTGACAGTGAAGCTCCTTCGAATGACGCGTTTTGTGCTCATTTTTGAGTGACGATTGACGATTGAAAGTGAAATTGCCAGGGCCTGGCTCTGACAACCAGATGTCAGATTGCTACGTTGCTGGTCTATCATGGTCTATCTCATTGGTTTTGATTATATTGTTTTGATTGCAAAAGCTGCTTACGCCTAGAGAATTTAACCGCCGCTCTCTAGGTAGCAATGAAACTCACCAGCCTCTCGACCAATCCAGCAATGGTTCATTGTCACTGTAATAACTAGTATTTAAACCTAATGTCATTTGAGATGATTGAATGGGTTGGTCAATAGATTGTACCTTATTTCGTTTAAAGGACTTTCAATACACAAAATGAACAATAACAATAATTCTCATCCTCAAAAATTTATTCGAATAATTTATGAGAAAAATTCGAAAAAAATCTTGAATTCCATTTGTAAATATCAGTTCAGATATAAACAAAACAAATACCATGATAAGAAATTGACATACATTTTTGACATGTCGCTTAGAATTCCCATATAGGTTCTTTAAAATACCTTCAAGTATCTTAATGGTGCGTTTTAGAATGTTACACGAACGTTATCGACCTTCTTGAAAGAAGTTCCATTAAAAGCGCTTAGAAGTCCCGTTATCGATAGTTTAACCTTTCAAAGGGCGATGGAAGTTCCTGAGAAACTTATACGCGACAAGAGTCACCTGAAGTTCCCGTAGAACATTTTTTCAACCAATTGTGAACTTCGGAACTTCCATCTTTAAGTAAAAACGCGACTTTCGGTTGCTTGGGCTTATTGTGAAAATAAAATATTTAAAGATATTTGTGTACCAACATATGTAAATGAGCGGAAGAAAACATGTTCACGCTGAATGAAGGAATTTGGACCCTTGGTAAGGTCGGGAGCACTGTTTTGCTTGTTATGGGATGTTATACGAGCATTTTCGAGACCTTTTTCACATCTACTCGCATCACAGTCCCATACAGAATATGTTTTGCTCACCAAGCTACTTTCAAAGACTTAGATTAAGTCATTTCTGAACTTCTAAATGCAGTTCTCAAACTTATATACATACTTTTGAGGAAATATCGTGAATTCCACATTGTAAGTTGGATCTTTTTATAATTTTGATTGTATATGATATTTTTTTCGCTCAGGAAGACATAACTTCCTTATAACTGGCCTGCCTTAAAAAACCAGTTTGCATAATTTGACATCAAGTGAGTGAAACCTTTTTTAAATGACAATAGTGATAATTATAGTGTTACCAAAACACTGTCTTAATCTTAAAATGTCCTTTAAAGAATTTTCTGCATAAATTTGAACTTTTCAGATTCAAGATTGAAATTTCACGGTAAGAATTTCTTTTCAGCTATAATTCCCCAGCCCAGAACTGTAAAATTATTTGAAAAACATTTTATTGTGTAAATAGATTGCATTGAAATCTGGGATTCATTTTATATGAAATACTTTTCCAGGAACTTGATCTTTATCACCTGTTGAATTGAACGGTTCTATCGACGTGTTGCAGGTAATTATTATTCCAAATATGACCTCAATGATTGGTCACCGACTTGAACACATTTTCATAATTACCGCTTTTCTTCGGGTCTCTAGAACGCATTGCTTTACATAAAGACCACTTACAGGAATTACTCAATCAAAAATTCTTCACTCCCAAGAACGACGGACGGCTAAGAAAAAGTTCATCGGAAAAATTCCTCCGAAATCCGCTTCCCCTTCTCGGAAGAGCGAAGAAAATGAGTCGGGAAAAAAAATCCGTCTGGCAAACCCGATGATTAGTCCGGCGGAAACACACAGACGCACAGACACTACAGAGTTTTCCCCCGTTTTTGCGTCGGTGTTTTCTGATGGGTGATTTCCAGTCCAATTGGGGTGGGATGGTTTTTTTTCACCCTACTTGGCCACAAACCCTCCTCCATCGATCGGACTAGCCAGCCAGCCAGCCTACGTAACGTTTTGGGAGCAACAGCACGTGAAATGAAAGGGCGAAAAAAATGGCCGATCCAAGCGCCATTTTTGATAGACGCATTTCTTTGTTTTTGCTCAATCGGACGAACGAAGACGCCGGAATGCAGGAAAAATGAGCAGGGGGAAGATCAGTGGAAGGTGTACAGTACATAGGTATAATTGCTGACCATGAGCATTCCTGTGATGAGCATTGATGTGTTCACTAAGCTGTCCGTTTAATTATCCGATGTGGTGAAAATTAAAATGGTTAATTCACTTGCTGGTCGAGCGTCTGGGGCTTGCGGGGAAGGTGGGTGTTTTTTTTTCTTTCTTAAACCTTCCATCTTGTTCTGTTCCGCGGTCTTTCTCTCAGGTGACACCCCTTGCGGCTGAAATGGATAGTTAGTTAAAGAAAATGTTAGGTAAAAAATGTGTTCAATTATGTACGGTTCTTTTTTCTTGGTTAATTTTTTTTCATCTGGTTACTATCTTTGAAGTCGAATTACAACCTACAACTTCAGATAACAATGGACAGAACTGGAACGGGAAATTGGAAGATCAATTTTCGAATTAGTTTTAATGACGGTGAATTGTTGTGTAGCACCTTAACTATGAATGATCATTTCAAACGATAAATTTTTCAATTTAAAAAATTTCAAACAGTATTTTTTTGTAAATTTAAAAAAAAAATCATACATAGAGTGATTTGCCAATCATTGTCCCCTAACCCATCGTTGTCAATATTTCAGCTGTTTTTTAACTTCTCCTCAAAAATAATACTGAATCATGTAATTCGGAATGTTTTCTGATGAAATGAGGCTCTTGTGATATTTTATGCTGGTAAGTGTGTCTCTTACAACAGTTTAAATTTTTCTTGTTTTTTTTCGCGCGGTTTTTGTGCTAGTTGTTAACAAAAACCTTAACATTCCTTCTACGGCAAATAAAGTTTTACGTCAGAACAAAACATTTTTCGTATCAGTTCTCTATACGAAACGTTTCTTGGACAATTTTAACACCATGATTTTGAAAAAAAAAATTATGATCCATACTTAACCAGAAAATATGCTGGATCGTGCAACAATTGGTCCGCTCAATCTCCTCCTGCCCCATTGTTGTACATAGTTCCACTGCAAAATTTGTTTGGAAATTTCAAATTTATAAATTCGTATACCTCCAATAACTTTGTTTGGTTGTTCTTACAGCTAAAAATAGTAATAAAATTTTTGGAAGCGATTGATTAAGTCCTGAATTATAACAACGTATATTGAATAAGTTAGGAGGCTTGTACGGAAAAATCCAAATTTTCATTCAAAAACCATCAGAGATGTACTGAAAATTCAAAAAACATAATTTATATTTCTTGGTTCTTGCAATACATTCATGTGAACAAAAACTAAACCTTACTTGTACCCAAAAAATGATATTCGTTGTCATATAAAAAATTCAAAATATGTAAATATTTTTTTTTAATTTTAGTGTTTTAACAGATAATTTGAAAGCTGGTTAACTGAATGAAAATAAGAATCGCATTATACTGCTCTGCGTAACCAATAAGTGTGATGATTTAAAACATTCGCAAATGCATGTCATGAAATTATTGAAAGCTTCAGAAAGCAAATCCTGCAATTTTTCAATACTTTTCAATGGATTGCGATTTTTTATTTCGAAATGGTTATAACTTTTTTCATGAAATACTTTGCTTCTTCTCATGCTGGCAAACAATTTATCTTAAGAATGGGCAAAATCAATAATTTAAAACAAAATGTATTTTAAACTTATTTGAATTTCTTGTATATGCGAAAAGTTCTTCTTGAATAAAAATTGTCATACAAAATTCAACACGTTCATTGACTACATGCAACTAAAACAACTCGAACTGTCTATTGATATGAAATGTTTTTTTCTGAATAAGTGAATATTTACGTTTAACTAGTAATTTTAGTAAATTTTGTGCTTTAATTAATTGTTTTACACTCAGAATTTTCACATTTTTTGCACTCAATGTTGATTTTTAATAATTAATTCAATAATTCAAAGACACTTTACATCTCCATAAGTTTATTTTTTCTATTCAAATCTTAAAAATTAAGTTTTGAAATTATTAAACTCGTTAAAAAACTTATGTATGTATGAAATTCGAGCAATGCATTGTCTGAAAAGTGTCAAAGTCAACTCAACTGCATTGGCTTTAAGAGACTACTTTTTTATCAGATTTATTTTGAAATCCTTTATCCCGACTATTTACTCAACATTTTATGCAAAGAACCTAAAAGATGTTCTGAAAAAATTGTTTCTCTAATTTCGAGACGACAAATCTTAAAAGAATTTTATTCCATGTCAACAGCAATCCCCTTGATTTTGTTATTAATATTGTCAGAATATTGTACAGGAGGAAAACTACGACCCTTAATCCCAAAAACTAGAAGGCGAAGGTTGGAAGACTCGAAATTTTTCTTATCTGACGTGCAATTTTCTCAGGAATTGGAATCTGCCGTCGAGTTGCCGTCACTGGAGACATCTATGTGAAGCTTTATTTGGCCCATATCATCCAGAAAAATAAACAGTTATAGCTTTGTGAAACTAAATTTGATCCAAAACAGTTTTTCAGCCGGAAAACTCTTGGGAAGCATTTCTATGTGATGTGATTGTTTCCTGAAGATTGATGAAATGCTACAGAGGTTACATTAATTACAAATAAACCCACTTATATGAAAAAGATATTTAATCAATTAACTTTTCAAAAAAATTCTTATACAAAATTGAATACCATGAGCATAAATCAGTCAAACGATCTGAAACTTTGGGCGTGGTTGTGTCCATTTTCAAGTTTTGAATTGAGATTCATTATGTAACAATCGATCGACTTCCAAGTGAGTCCTAAAACATTTGTTTTATAAAATTGCATCTTCTTCATAGGGGTAAAAGGGGGCAAAACAGATCACGTTCTCTAATCTTTTCATCTGTTAATAGCCACTTAAAAATTAAGCGTTAAATACCTTTCAGTTCATTCTATGCGATTTTAAAGACATAAAATTTTATGTTGGTAGGGCATATAAAGAAAAAGGCTCAACACTGGGGAAATAAGGTTAAAAAGCACTCTACTCAAATGGCTTTGGGTAAATTAAGAAATGGATTTGAGTTTCTGAGAAAATTTCACGTGTGATAAAGGCTATTCCAGACACTCAAACCGGCGGCTTTGTGTTTTTTTTGGGCCGAATTGGAATTGGAAAGTGCTTGGACGGTTTATATGAAACCCCCCCCCCCCTCCCCCTCATAAGGGGACGTCTAAAAATTGGATTGCATTTGAACTAGATGTTCTCATAATAAGCTTCCGTAACAAATATCAGCATATTCGACCTCATGGTGACTGATTTTTGAAATGTGCAACCATTGGAAAAAATCGGACAACATTATGCACGATACAAAATTTGCCTGTGCAACTATTGGGCACGGACAAGCTGTTTTAAACGATTTTTTAAATTTTTATGTCACTTTTTTCAAACACTTGAACTTTTGGATCTTGTTGACCAATCCTGTATGAGTGCATCGACAAAAAAAAATCAAGTGAATTTGGTTGAAATGACTAAAATACAGCATAAACACCAAAATCATTTGCTTAGCTGTGCAACGATTGGCAAATCACCCTACTTAAACTTTCTGGTGCTTTGTTTGGCAAATGATGCGACTCGCCGTATAACGCAACTAACACAATAATCGATCATGAGTAGTAAATGCACAAAAAATAGCCGCGTTCGAGAACCGAACTCTAGTAACCAGAGTTCGCTCTCTGTCACCTTAACACTAGGCCAATTTATCAGTTTAAATGTGTTAAGCTATACCTCTATAATTGGAAAGACTTCATAGACTTCAATGAAATAAAAATACTGCTACCGCCGTGGCGTAGTCACTTCCCGGCAATGTTATTCAAATCGTGTGGAGCACATCTCTCAGATTTCCCCTTTTTTCCCCTCGTTTTGACAGATTTAAGCTTTTTTCCTCAGATTTAAGCTTTCGTCTTCTATGCTCTCAAGGCAAAAAAAGCTTAAAAACGAGATTCACCAAGACTTGTTCAAAAGATGTTGGTCATACGATACATAGACAAATCGTGTAACGTTGCAGGGATCTGGGCGTAGTGGATAGCTTTCGAGTATTCTAAGCCAGCGGTTATGAGATTTTGTAGGCATTTGTATGATGCTAGCGAATGTATCATCGAAAGAGCTGAGATTCAAGTAAACGAGATCTCTTCGAGGAAACAAAAAGGTCCATTGAGATCCTGTATGTGTTTGTGTTTGCGAGTTGAATTTGCAGCTGAATTTTCTGGTGAAAGGTGCCCAATAGACCGCTGCAAGCTTTGGATTGAAATTTAAAATTTAAACCTCCCATAACTTTTTTTGGTTGTTTTTGCTGCCAGAAATAGCAATAAAAATTTTGGAAGCGATCCATTCAGTCTTGAATTAGCGCAACAAGTTTCAATTTTGTATGGAAATCTGTATGGGAAAACAAAATTTAACTTTGGATGAAAAACATTTCTTGATTCTTGCAGTACTACTTATGTCAACAAAGCAAAAACCTAAATAATACCCCAGAAAAGTTATTCGATGTTATGAAAAAAAAAATTTCTATATAATTTTTTTTCAATTTTTGCGTTTTTTTTTTGCTTATTTGCAAGCTGTGTAACCGTAGGATAGAAATAAAAAATCTCAAAAAACTGCTTTGCATTGCCAGAGAATTTATTGATTTATATGACCTTTGCAAAAACATTTCATGCTATCATTAACAGCTCTAGCAAGCAAAATCCGCAATTTTCAAATACTTTTCAATGAATTCAGATTTTTTAATTTTGAAATGGTTATAACTTTTTTCATGAAATTCTTAGCTGCTTGTCATGTTAGCTAAAAATAAAGCTTGAGAATAGTCAAAACCAAAAATCAAAGACCGACTTCATTTCAAGCTTATTTTAATTTTCTGGATGATTTAATGTACAAAAATTTCCGCTGCGCTAACTCAGGAATCAACCAAATCATCTCAAATGTAACACTGATGCTTGGTGATCCAAAAGGCATCGAAAAAAAATATGGGAGCAAAAAGTTATTTTTTGCAGCGGTCTAATGTATTACACTTAATTATCGCAACAGTACGAGCAAAGACATTCAAATATTCATATAACATACTTTGAATCATAATGTTGTCTCCATTTAAGTTTTAACATTATGCAACCTGCAAAACGGGGAGACTTGTATACCAGTAAGTGGGGAGAAAACTTGAATGTAAATTCTTTCATCAAGTCAAATTTGTTTCATAGTATTTGAATATCTTATCTAGCACTGTTGCGATAATTAAGTGTAATACATCAAATAAGGTTTTTTTTATAAAAAAAATATTTAATTTTTTATAAAAAAAGCTTTTTATGAAAAGTTTATATCGAAAATATTTTTTTTGTATTTACTGCTGATTTAAAGCTCTCAACTTGTAAGTAAATTTTCTGTACATGTTGGTAATTGATGAATTTCAATTTTTTTTTTGGTTTGATTTAGTCCATTATCTAAAACAGGTCTATACAGATGCTTGTCATCCCAATCGCCGTGCACTATAAAACTCATTTTGTATTGACAACAGCTTGCTAGAACACATCTACGAACATTTTCCGAAAAATTGACTTTTTTCAATAAAACTCTTAGCGCACGCTGGAAACTTAGTCAAATGAGCTCAAATTTGGCCAGAGTACTTGAAAATGAATGAGGCGTAAAAGGCGTTGTCATCAGTGAAAAAAGCCGAAAAGTGAACTAGTCTTATACACATACATGAATTTTATTTCTTTCTAAAGCGACGAAAACTACACCAATTGGGTGTTATCCGACACTTTATTCGTACCTATCGGAAAAATACAAGAGAGCGCAAGATTTTGCTCTTATAGCCTTCAAATCGTTTTTTTACAATTCGTTTAATTGAAACGGCCGTAGTTTTACGGAGCCGGGAGACTATTATTTTTTGTACAACAATTGCTTAAGTTTAATTAACAAATATTTTTTCACATTGTTGTCCAGTTATTCGTTTTAAGAGTTCAAGTATTGAGTTTATTATTCATTATTCAAAACTATGATAGACAAAAAAAGAAGAAAGAGGAAAGGGATACTTAAACGCTCTGATCGATAGATTTAAGATAAAGGTATAATTCGAATAATAGCCTAGGCCTACCACAGTCGACACATCCCTCACTGGTTTACCTCGGGTCCGAAGGGAGTCAACCAATCTCGGTTAAGATGGTCCTCACACGACCAAATAACATGCTCGATGTCATGGTAACCCTGACCACAACGACACAAATTGCTTCTAGCGAGATTCACATGTTTCCTAGGCGAGGTTACATCTGATTCCTAACAAAAAAAATTGGTTGAGAATGTGGTGGAAATGATTAGGAACTACCTTTAACTGATTTTTATGCTAATAGCCTTTTCTCCTGAAATATACATTTTTGTTCATTATAACATATATATAACCCCCCCTCCGCCCCCCCCCCCCTTGCGATGTTCCAACTTCAAGTGACAAAAGAAGGATTTGAAATGGCCGGCAGAATTCCAAGAAGACAGGACACTAATTTTTTTAAATAAGGGGTTGAGAGCAATTGAACATTTTACGCTTTAAAAAAACACTCGCTTTAACGATGGTCACAGCCTACCGTGTCTGATTCTACATTTAAGATGCCCAAAATGCTCTGCATAATGGTGCTTTTTTCAACTAATCAAAGTAAAAATGAATTTCTAAATTCATTTTGTGAAAAAAATAAAACTTTAATGCCGTACAAACATAAGCAACAATGTTTAGGGGAAATAAGTGGGAGTGGGTATTAGACTGAGTCGATTTGGGGTCATTTTTGAATTTCTCAAAACCCGGGGTCTAAAAAGCTTCGTATTGGTTCAAAACTCATCCATGATTTTTTGCAGAATTTTAACGTTTACATGAGTAAATTTGAACTGTTATTTTTTATGGGAAAATGAATATTTTGTACTGATAAACAATATCGATTTTGTTCCTTCTTGGAACCGAGCCTGCTTACAGTTTTTGTGCCAATTCTCTAAAGGAAATTTTTTTGCTGGACAACTTTGTCGGTTATTAACATTTTAACATTTTATCAAGAATATGTCTTTTGGCATTGAAAAACAATCAATTTATTTGACATTAGTGTTGGGCGAATTTTCCCATACATACATAATAATTCAAATTTACACATGTAAACGTTACTGAAAAATTCTGCAAAAACTCATGGATGATTTTTGAACCGATACGAAGCTTTTCAGAGCCCAGGGTTTGAGAAATTCAAAAACTGACCTCAAATCGACTCAGTCTAATGGGTATTAGACTGCCCCAAATGACCCGACTTATGAAAATGTTATACGCTGCAGGCTAAAATTGATCCGGGGCCTAGTACAAGATCTCATGCCAAATTTGGGCCTGATCGGATCACGGGAAGGGGTCGCTCAACGAGCTTGAAGTTTGTATGGGATTTCGAGACATTTTGCTCGGAAGAAACATGAAAAACCAGTTTTTCGTCAATAACTTTGGCTCCCGTTGGCAGATTTCTTTCAAAAACGGTAAAGGATGGTATTCATCACTGTCAATAAGTCGGGCGGAGGAACATATTTACGCCTCATTAACAGTAATGAATACCACCGTAAAAAAGTTAGCCCATTTTTGAAGCCTTATAACTTTTATTTTTATCTTAACTCTTATCGAAATGCAGTCTTCGAATGAAATATTAATCATAATTTAGGCTTTCAGAAAAATTGTTTTTTAAAGAAATCGGCCGACGGGAACCAAAGTTATTGACGAAAAACAGGTTTTTTTTATTGGCATCACAAATCGTCCTGTCATGTTCCTAAGCCCCTGTGGTTATGCAATTTTATTTAAATTGTCAAGCATTTTTCCGCCCTTACTTCTTTCCGAACTATCAAGTGAATATTATCCAAACACAAATATTAGAATAACATCAAAAATTGCAATCGAGTGCAACAACAATGGTTAAAATCGGTCATTATTCGATGAAACGGCATGCATTTCACATTGAGTGTCCTGGTCGGACATTTAGCCGCCTCATTAAAACAGTGATGAATATCACCCTTAAAAAAGTTAGCCTATTTTTGAAGCTTAATAACAATTTTATCTTAACTTTAATTGAAATAAAACTTTCGGATGAAATGTTTGTCATAATTTAGGCTTTGAGAAAACCCGTTTTTGAAAGAAATCGATCGAAGGAGACAAAAGTTATTGACGAAAAACTGGTTTTTCATGTTCCTCTCGAACAAAATGTCTCAAAATCCCATACAAACTCAGGCTCGTTGAGCGACCCCTTCCCGTGGTCCGATCTGGCCCAAATTTGGCATGAGATCTTGTACTAGCCCCAGGATCAATTTCAGCTTGCAGCGTATAACATTTTTGCAGGTTTCAAAATTCCCATACAAATTTGGGGCAGTCTAATGGGTATCTTTTATTTTTTACGGAAGTAGGTATTATCTTTAGTAAATTTTCAAGAGGAACAGTTTTGTAGTTCCAATTGCAATATTTTTTTAAAGGAATCTCTAGTTCAAATTTACAGAAACACAATGAAAAATGGTTCTCAAAAGACGAAAAATTATAATTTTCGAGCACTGGAAAATCAGCTCTAATGATCGATGAATCATCTTAATCTATATTACCCGTTCTTCTCCTTCATTTTCTGATCCTAACAATTTTGTTGATTTGGGTGAGAATACTGAGGAAAAATTAAACTTTTTGCATCAAAATTTAATATAAATGATGCAACTTATGTTGAAAGCAAATTCAATGTTTGAAGCTTTCCAAACTTCTTTTAATTATGCTAACAAAATTATTATGACGAAGATGAGTTCTTTTTATTTTTGAAAACCCAAAACATACATATTGCTTTTTAAAGCCGGACAAGAACTTGAAAAGCAATGCTTTCTTTAAAATTTTGCGATATGATTGACTTGATCGACAAGGTGGGGGTGTAGCTATTGTCATCAATAGTCGTCTCAAATTTAAACTTCTTCCTTCTTTCAATACAAAAGTATTAGAAACAATTGGAATTGAATTTGAAACTTCTATGGGGAAAATTATAATTATTGCCGCATATTTGCCTTTTCAATGCAGGGGTGAACAGAAAAATTTTTTGAAGGGAGATTTTCAAAAACTCACCAGAAATAAATCTAATTTTTTTATTATTGGTGACTTTAATGCAAAACACCGATCTTGGAATAATATTTCATCAAATTCAAATGGGAATATTTTATTTAATGACTGCTCTGCAGGTTATTATACTGTTGAATATCCTAATGGGCATACTTGTTTCTCTTCGATTAGAAATCCTTCCACAATTGATTTGGTTCTAACGGATTTAGGCGAGCATTGTAGTCAATTAGTTACTCATGCGGACCTCGATTCAGACCACCTTCCAGTAACTTTTTCTTTATCCCAAAGTCTCATTGAAAACCCTTTAAAATCAACTTTTAACTTTCAAAAGCTGACTGGGATCGGTATAGGAATCTTATTGAACGTAATTTGGATGTAATCTTCCCCCTGAATTCAATAGAAGATATAGATTTGGCTGTAGAAAATTTGACAACTTCAATAGTCAATGCTAAAGCCGCTTCAATACCCAAAGTTAAACATAAATTTAATCAACCTTTAATTGATGATGATCTTCAGTTTTTTAAACTACTGAAAAACATTCGTCGACGCCAATATCAACGAACTAGGGATCCTTATTTGAAATTTAATTATTTCGACCTTCAAAAAGAGATCAAACATCGTTTAAATTTCATGCGTTATGAAAATTTTGCTAAAGCAGTAGAGGACATAAAACCCTACTCAAAGTCATTTTGGAAATTAACTTAAATGCTTAAAAAGCCCCAGAAGCCAATTCCTACTTTGAAAGCTGGAGATAAACTTCTTTTAACTTATGCAGAAAAAGCTCAAAAATTAGCCCAACAATTTGAGTCTGCTCATGATTTTAATTTCAACGTTGAAAGTCCAATTGATGCTCAAACTTCCCCCGAATTTGATGAAATTCTTTCGAAATAAAATGTATTTGAAAGTTCTTATGAGACAAATATTGATGAACTTAAATTGATTTTCAAAAAATTTAAAAAAAATGAAAGCCCCGGGGGAAGATGGAATTTTCTATATTCTTATTAAAAAGTTGCCTGAAAGCACTTTAAATTTTTTAGTTAAAATCTTCAATAAATGTTTTCGCTTGGCTTATTTTCCCAATAAATGGAAAAATGCCAAAGTAACTCCAATTTCGAAACCTGGAAAAAGTGCTTCAGAGCCTTCAAGTTACCGACCAATTAGTTTGCTTCCTTCTTAAAGAAAACTATTTGAGAGAGTTATTTTGAATAGAATGATGATTCACATTAATCAGAATTCTATTTTCCCTGATGAACAATTTGGTTTTCGTCATGGACATTCTACTACACATCAACTTTTGAGTGTAACTAATATGATTAACGCTAGCAAATCTGAAGGTTATTCAACTGGTGTTGCTCTTCTAGATATTGAAAAAGCTTTTGACAGTGTTTGGCACAAAGGTTTAGTAGCTAAATTAGCTCGATTTGATTTTCCTGTATATCTCACCAAAATTATTCAAAATTATTTGACTAGCCGAACCTTACAAGTAAGCTATCAAAATTCATGCTCTGAAAGGATACCCATTAGAGCTGGTGTCCCTCAGGGTAGTATACTTGGGCCAATTTTACGCAATATTTTTACTTCTGATCTTCCTGATGTACCAGATGGAAAGGGTAGAAGATTGTTTGCTGATGATACTTTGCTTTCAGCCAAAGGTCGAAATTTACGGGTGGTACGCAGTAGATTGCATCAAAATTTAAATGCCTTTTTGAATTACTTGAAAATGTGGAAAATTTCTCCTTACGCTTCCAAAACTCAACTTATTTTATTTCCCCATAAGCCAAGTGCAATTTTTTTAGCTAATGAAAATCATTCCATAACTTTTAATAGGGTTTCTTTAGAATGGTCTGATCACGTGAAGTACTTGGGACTCACACTTGATCGGAATCTTTCTTTTAAGAATCACATTGAAGATATTCAATCTAAATGTAATAAATACACTAAATCTCTTTATTCTCTCATCAATAGGAAATCCCGACTCTGCCTGAGGAATAAGATGCTGATATATAAACAAGTTTTCCGACCAGCGATAATGTATGCAGTTCCGATTTGGTCTAGCTGCTGCGCGACGAGGAAAAAAGCCATCCAGAGGATTCAGAACAAGGTTCTGAAAATGATTTTGCGGCTTCCACCTTGGCACAGCACCGAAGATCTTCATCGGATTGCGGGCATTGAATCGATCGAAGAGATGGCCAACAAAATCATCTCCAACTTCAGAGGCAAATCCATGCAGTCTTCCATCGCAGAGATTTGTTCTCTCTACAGTTAGTTTAATTTTAGTATAGTTTTAGTTTTTAGTTGTAAGTTTAAAATATTTTTAACATTACAGGATGTTATCCTACAAAAAAATACTTGATTGTGCTCAGCAAATTTAAGTCGAATACATAAATTTTAGTGATAAGTAAACTATGGGCTCTGGACAGTTCATTGTTGAACTGAACAACATTTTATGTAATAATGTTATATAAATGTAATGATGAATTGGTACGAATGAAGAAATATTAAAAAAAGCTTTGCTCCAGATACGTTTCCAAACAGATTAAACAGCTCATTTATGTTTTCAGCTTTCAGATAAATATAAAGGAACAAAGTTTAATTAATTTCGATAATTCAAACGGTAGATAAATGTTATGTGTGACCGTATTTTGCATTGAAAAAATGGTTTAAAATAGACTGTCTGATGTTATGATTAAAGTTTAATACTATGAATCACAAGCTGAGTCCTGAGCTCATGTCTCTTACCTCACCTCGATACAAAATAATAGGACCTAGCTCGATTCTAACAGAATTCGGATTTCTCCGATATGCAGATGAGCTAGGTCGGAATTTTTTTTCGCTATCCGATCCCTTTCCCCTTTACCCAACCAAAGTTTAAAAAAAGAAGTGATTCTCATCCACCAGGACACCCCAAAATCTTTTTTTCATTATTTCTCCCGATTCATCTCATTCACTGCACGTTAATTTTTATTATATTATCATTCTCGCGGGGCTATTTTTTCTGCTGTTGTTGTTTGCTTCCTTCCTTTCTTTGTGCTGCGTCCTGACTGTGTCCTGGCCCGGTTTTGTCTAGGTTCATTCCTGTTTTTTTCCTTGGCCTGGACTGAGGTAGAGAGAAGGAGCTGAATTTAGTCGTAGAATGATGAGTGTTTTTTTGTTTCTGCGCTTCTTTTGTGGCCCGAGCCAGAAACAGCCAAAGAACCTGGACAAGGAAGGGTTGAGTTTTTTTTTTCTCTTCCCGGTTCCGTGGCGATCGACCTCGAAAAATAACCTCGGGAACAGAGAAAATATCCTTCCTCATCTTTCTTCTTGTCTTACCAGCATCATCAGCATCATCATCAGTAGGAAGATTTCCTGGGACGATGGGATTGTTTTTTTTTCTTTTCTTTCTATTTAAGACTGCGTTATCTTCAAAAAATGCGTGCCATGTCCTGGCCTGGCACGGATTTTCCTCTTTCCTGTTCCAAGGGGTGGTTCAGTTATTTGGAGTGTGAGAAAAAAAAATTTACGCGAACTTGTCTTATGTGTCGAGATGCTTTCGGGAGATGCCTTATTTGAATAAATCGCTGGTGGCGCGAAGATGATTGAATGTTGAATCGTTAGAGAGGATATTTAATTATGGTGATATTAATTTTCCTGCGTGAGACGCTCGCGCTCTATGATAGTGGAAACAAGGAAAGAAAGGGTTTGGAGTTCTTTTTTACTTCGTCTCTATCTAAAGATAAAGGATAAGATGACAATGAGAAAAAAATCTGCCTGATTGTTTCGGAACTGGTTTCTGACGGTTAACGATTTTTTGTTCTAGCCAGTTTTAAAAAACCGTTGGAATGATTTTTTTTTCCTCTGGTGTTATTGCAAGGTTTAAAGATGCAGATTTGCATATTTAAAGCATCCTTCCTTGCCTGTCTCCTTGAAGAGGTAAACCGGCTGAAATGATTACAGAGATCTACAAGCATGTTAAATCATGAATCATAATTTTTTTACTAACCTGGATCAAATTTATTTCAAATGATTTATTGCAAATTTTCAATCATTTGAAAATAACTAAGCGTAGGGTAAATGTACCTGGCCTTGGCACCTAAGGCATGGTTTACGCTTTTTTTTTAACATTCCAATCTTTCTATTGAGAGCACCATAGAACATCCTTTGAAGAATTTACTTGCTAACTTGCTTAGAGTTCAACAAAAATATGTTTTCCCTATGGAACTTTCACTAATGTGAGCAAAATGCATGCAAAGTACTCACTGCGGTGCTCCAATTACTTGGCCGCCGTACCAATTGTTTGCCGTTTCGATGATCCGATTCTTGGCAATGTGCAATAGATCTTTACCATCAATGCTCAATTGACAGTTAACAGAATCGTTGGCTATTCTGAATATAAGGCCACTGACAGAATGACGTCAGCTGAGCGTAAAGTTCTATGCGACGATGGAAAACCGGGCTTCACACATACAACAAAAAGGCTTTTGAAAACATTGATGAAATTTGGTTGGAAGGGAAGCACGAAATAAGCTTTCATTTCTTAAAAGTCGGAAGTCCAGAATTTCCGCAAATTTTATTTTTATTTTTAAAACTTTAAACTTTTTACTCATTTAAACAAAGTGATGATTATAAACACCTCAGGTTGTTTCAGAATATTTGTGTATGGACAAGAATCATTGGTTTATGAATGACAACTAAACCTTCATCAGGGGGACCGATTAAGAAACGAATTTTGTCTGCGAGTGGTTTGAACTTTCTCTTTTTTTTATGAACATTAAATCCCTTTGATGAAATCTAAACTAACATATTTTGTAAGCAAACTTTTTAAACTGAACACTTCAAAAAATTTCTCCAATATGTATACAGTAAGTTTTGTACTTTTGAAGGACTGATAAAATCTTAATAAAGCCAATCAATCAAGGAAAAGTATTTCAGATGGCATGAGCTTATCATGACTAGCCCAGGTTTTCAACGAAGAGTTAAAAAAAAAAAGTTGGTGTGGTCCAGCTGCCAGAATATTGAGGTAAAATATCAGTATCTGGCCCCGATTGATTTACATTCCTCGAAATTTTTTAAAGAGATTTCACAGCTCATCATTTTTGCGAAGTTTTTTGAGACAATTTCATCAAAATAAAAATCAAATACGACTTGAACGGGAGAAATTCTGAAAAGTTTGAGCCGTGTCAAATAAACGAATTATTAAAAAAAAAACGACTTGAACGTGGTTGTTGTGAAAGTTGTATTTTAACGTTGCATTGAAATATCTTATTTGAACTTTTCTCATCGATTAGATTTTTCCACATATTGGAAAAATTGCTTAGATTTTCTCAGTATTTTTGGGAAATTTCCTGAATTGAATGCTAACTGGACAAATTTAGGAATGCTAAGTTTTACGACAGATTCATTTACGACATTTCTATGGTTCTGTGCATCATGATGTGTTGTCATTGTTTAAATTATTCCTTTTGAGTTTTTATGGACCATAAGTTGATAGTATAATTCTCTAGGAGACTTTTGATTGCGATACATAGGATTATTTTCACTACCAAACAACTATCTTCATATTGTGGAGTTTGGCTTCATAAAGTGGGGAATTGGAAAATTCCTTGAATGGTATTTTAAAATTTTGCCCTTTTGAATTTGTTAGCTGAGATTATGAGCTTCTAGCAAAAGCCATCTCGAATGCCCCCCCCCCCCCCCCCCCCAAATAGATGTTAGAATGTAAATCTTGTTAAAATATTTATTTTTATTTCGACTCACATCTAATATTTTAAGGAATAATTAGAAAGAAAACGATATTTTCATGAACTTCTAACTTCTGTTTCCAAGAAAAAAATTAGAACAAAAATTCAAAAAAATAAATCTGAGTATATGCAATAGACAAGCAATAGAAAACGATTTCAAAACTCAATTAATTATGTCTTTTATATACTAAAATCATTATTTGCCAGCGATCTAACAGTTTTTAGATAAGAAAAACATCTTAAGTCTTGTGAGTTGCTTAATTTCACTTAGTTTTTTTTATTTTGAACCACTGTGTTCTGTAGGAGACCACGTGGCTTTTGCTCGGCAGACTGCAATGCAAATGCTGTTCGCACGCATACCAATGTACCTTCGATTCATGGTTCCCAAATAGTACTTTTTGCGTTTTCAATGCTTGGATATGGCTTTTAGTTAGTCGAATCACTTATGTTCTCCAATTTATTTCGAAGCTTAAGTTGATAGAAACAGTCTTATAATACAACCGAATTAGTATGAAAACATTTTTGCGTAGTTTTAAATGAATTTCTATGGAAAACATCAGCCCAAAAATACCTCTCTAATGAACATATATTTTTTCCAGTTTCCAACACTGGTGGTGTATTTTGATTGAAGTTGCATGCCATAAAAGGAACAAAATTAGTTTTAATTTTTTATTCAAAACCTGTATAAATATTCATTCTTTTGTTTTTCTAGTATTTTTAGATTTTTTGCCGAGTTTAACTGTAGGCATAAGTATTTATTGCTAATTTTTCAAATGAATGTCCGCGTTTGAAATCGCATGTGAATTTAACAGTTGTACTAGAAAGGTGAGTTAATCTGATTTTCATACGATGCTTTGCAACATAATTGCCTCGGATGCAGATCCAAAAAAATTAACTACTTTAATAAAGTACAAACAATCAAAAAATTCAGTATGCACAGATTTTAAACAAATTATTCTCTTCGCAATGAAAATATATTCACATTTTTTTTAGCTCAATTTGGACCTGAAAAACATGAACAGACATGTTGGCATGCCAAGAAAAGGCCATGCCAAAGTAGGGCTCACTTACCCTATGACTGTTTAAAATGAATTTTAGGGAAAAATAAAAAATCATGAAATGAAGATTTAATTATCGCACGACTGAAGCAACCTGAAGTCAGACTACAGACGGCAGACTACACGCAATCGCTCGAAGCAGTGCTGCCGGGAGATGGCGAGCTTGACAAATCCCCTCTGCAGGGCTTTTGAGATATTATCAAGAAAGTCACGGACAGCGTTGCGGAGAACGTCATCGAGCATGTGGAACGAACACGACGGAACAACTGGTTTGACGAGGAGTGTTGGAGGGTGTAAGCGTCAGATAACACCTTCATCGAGGTGGTAGAGATTGATCGTGGTTTAACGTAGCTTTTTCAAAAATAAGTAGAATATCGCAATGACTGACTAGTGTGTATGAAGTTTTTCCCCAAAAATCCGCCTTCGAAGCAACGAACGACTGCGCAACAACGTCAACAGTATGCAGCCAGAATGCTTCGTCATCTCAAAACCAGAGGGCCAACTTGGATAGTCGATGCTTCCGAGTAATCACACGATCGGCAGCGACGCCCCGACGATGCGATGAACGAAGAGCGATCGCGAAACGAGAGCAATGACCGAAACTCACGGTCAAGGTCGGTCGAATGCGGCTTCCTGGTGCTGGCTCACTTTGTTAAAAACCACCGCAGTAGATACATAAAGAACTACAAACTTTTTTAGTGCAAATAAGAGCCAGGCACCAGGTAAGCCAATCGCCGCTCATCCGCCATTTCGCTCTCACCAAAAAGGACGCGCGCTAATGCCAGTGTCTCCTCACTACAGGGCCTCTTTGTTTTGGGACCAAATATCGTGGTTGGAATAACCTTTTCCCTTCAACTACGACGTTATTCCACCGAACATCGGTTAACCCACGATCGGAAGTACCGATCGATCTTACATCCTTGAACCATACGGATCGACCCAAGACGGTGGACCACCCGTTACTTGGAAGGCCACTGTCTTAACCAATCGAGATCAACGCTGTACTCGCGGAAAAATAGGGCCGCCATCGTCATTGGACCGGTTATCCCATTCGCTGACACGTCTACAACGTCAGCCTTACCGACACCCGTACCAGGATCGGTAGCATCCACAAGGTCTTGGCCCTCCAGGTATCGTGCCATTATTGTGACTATTGTATGTGCAACAAAGAGTTAAACATACCATTGTTAAGAGAAGTGCAGTTTTGGGGTTTTTCTGACTGCATTCTGGAAGATCCCTGCGATTTTGTTTGATAAGCGTGCCGCCCTAAGGTCTAGAAAGGGACTCTCTTGCACGCCGGTGAGAGTGGTAGGTTTCATACTTACAAGGGTGATGGACGGCGTTCGCGGCAGTAGTGCAAAGAAGCTGCCTTCGAAACGTGGAAAATCACCGACAGCGGAAGAGGTAGCGAGTCCGAATTTTCAGAAGAAAAAGCGCCGCCTGGAGGAGGAGGTCAACAGGCTGGAGCAGCTGCATCGTTCCCATTAAACACGAAAGTTCTTCAAGAAACTCAATGCATCCCGCAAAAGCTTCGTACCACAAGCCGAAATGTGCCTGGATAAGGACGGAGGCATTCTAACGGACAATGATCAAGTGATCAAAGGGTGTTAGCAGCACTTCGATGAACACCTGAACGGAGCACATACAGGAGATCAAGACGGTTGGGAAAGATACATCGCCAACGTAGCCAACGATGTAGAGGAGCCACTCCCAACGATAAGTGAAGTTAAGGAAGCCATTCGCCAGCTGAATTGCAACAAGTCGGCTGAGAAGGATGGCATCGCAGCTGAACTCACCAAAATGGGCCCGGGCAAGTTGGTCGATTGCCTACACCGGGTGACGGTCCGAATCTGGGACACAGAACAGCTACCGGAGGAATACAAGGAGAGGGTAATATGCATAATCTACACACTACGGCAAATCCTCAAAAATTGCCGTGAACACCAAGTCCCTATGCACCTCTATTCATCGACTTCAAAGCCGCCCTCGACACGACCGACCGTGGCGAGCTATGGAAAATCATGGACAAGAACGGCTTTTCCGGGAAGCTGACTAGGCGAAGATGGATGGGACGCAGTGTTGTCGGATTTTGAGAGAATTGTCGAGTTCATTGGGATCACGCAGGGAGCTTTGACAAGGTGATGGTCCATCCTGCATAATGTTGTTGTGACGGGCTGAAGATAGTCTAAGACTTCGTTTAAATCGACTCACTGGTGATTGCAGTCAATGACACCAGCAGTGAGATCCGTCGACGAATGATCAACGGCAAGCTTCCGAGATTCGCTCAAGATAGCTGATCTCTGAACGCTGTTTCCAAAGCTCTCTCAGGTAGTGAGAAGAACCGCCTTCAATCGCTATTTGAGCAGAGAACATGTTGCGCGACACTTATTCCTGAAGTATCGGAGAGCAATCAACTATCAATATAATGCATTCAACTGTATGATTTATTTTATGCATTCAACTATAAATACAATAGATTCAACTACAAACTGCTGATTGACCTTATGCAATGAACTGTGAATATAATAGATTCAATAGTAATGGTATAATTGATTCAACTGTAGATATGATAGATTCAACTATAATTGTATGATAGATAATAGGCATTCAACTATAAATATAATAGATTCAATTGTAGTGGTATAATTGATTCAATTGTAAATATGATAGATTCAACTACAAATGTATGATTGATTCTAGGTATTGAACCATCAATATAGTAAATAAAACTTTATTGTTATGATAGATTCTGTGTTACTTGAATAATATAGTGTTCATCAGCAAAAACAAAAAAAAATAGCAAGTGTGGGACCCAATAAGTGTTCCCTGTAGCGATCGTATCGCTGTTTTTAGGGCTCAGTCGGAAGTTCCTGACATCGGTGGCAAAACGCAAGCGCTCTCCGGTGATGGGGAAACATTTTCCTCTACCAGTTCGTGGCAGCGGTCGTGTAGAAGGTCGACAGTTCCTGGAATTGGGAAAAGTACACCTACTCTGGCTGCCCGGGAAATCGAAGTGGGTCTCGACGTTCTTTTACAGGATCCTGGCAGGATCTCACAGGAAACTAGCATAATGGTAAGTCAGCGTATGATAGATTTAGGTCATGATATTGAGTAAATTTTCCCCCCACAAGGTCAATCTTCGCCGGGTACAGAAGCACGGACGTCTTCCGGGACCGATTAGTTAAGACGCACGAGGAGTGGAGGAACCAGGACGGGGGATATTGGGATTTTCGGTCAGGTTTGCTAGCATCATGGCGGCTAAAACAAACTGAATGTAAAATGCTGAAATAATAAATTAAAAGAAAATAAAACGTAGCCATAAAATTATTCCGAAAAAGTGCTTCAGATATGATAACTTCCAATATAAACAGAAATTAAATGTACAATATTTATAGTGGACCTCAGTGAATCAATCATAGAAATAAAATTGAATTTATCATATTTATAATTAAAACAATCATATAATTATAATTGAATCTATAATATTTATATTTAAATCATATTGTTATATTTGATTCTATCATATTTATAGTAAATCAATCATAAAATTATAATTGATTGTACTATAATTATTGATGAATGTATAACATCAATCGTGCATTATAGTTGAATTTATTGTATTTATAGTTGAATGCACAAAATTAATCATACAACTATAGTTAAATGTATTATATACATTGTTGAATGTACGAAATCAATCAGATTGTCTATTATATGTATTGTTTAAATTTTAATAATTATAGTTAGCCGAGAAGCAATCAGATATATGATTGAATATAAGTGGATTATTGTTGGAAATACTATACTTTTTTTCTCCGTGAAGCGTAGGAATTGGAGAACGGTTGCCATGGACCGAGTGAATTTTAGGAATAATGTTCATCAAGTTATGTCGTGAGACGGAAAATAATGTAAACTTAGAAGATCCTTTTGCCCAGATCATTTAAATTACGAATAGCCATTACAAATGATGAAACAAAAACTTTAAATAGAATTACTTAATTAAAATTACAGCATTCAAAATATAAACTCACTACCTAGAGATCTCATAAAGTACGAATGTTTTATCTAGACTTCTCAAATCACAAAAATAACCTTTTTTACTTCCTTATTTACGACACCTTTTAACAAAACCCATTGCCCTCACTAAGTCATTGTCGATTGTTATCTTGTCGCTAAATCAAAAACAAACATAACATAAGAAAAGAAACCCACACATTGTGCAAACACAATAAACGAAAGTCATCTGCCGTGTATTGTCACCCAGTCACTTGGTGTTTTGTTCAACATTTCCCGCAAAAAACCCTTTCGTCACCTTTCGGGAGTTTTCTTTTCATATTGGCAGTAAAGAAACTCCGAAAGGCGTGCCAAATAACTGCATCCTTTTGTGACACAGTTTCAAAACGTCCTGTCGCTGATCGTTGATAGAGAACAGAACTAGAAAAAAAAAATCAGGATGCAAAGGGATGCACCCTTGCATTTTGGGTGTCTTTGCCACAGATTCCCTCAACGCAGAACAAGATTTATTCCTCCGCAAAACAAGGTGTTTGCAATCTGGTAGCGCACCCTTTTTTAGCGTCCCGAGATCGATCCTTTTTCTCCTTTGGCAATTATTTAGCTCAGGGTCTTGCCCCGACCGGATGACTCTACAAGTGGCTTTTGGTTGCAATTCCTGCCAAAAAGCAAACACAATCGGGCACAAACAAAGCCCCGAAAAATAGGCAACCCAATTGATCTACCTCATCATAACTCAATACAATTCGACAGATATTTCTTTTTAATAATCGAGACCTCATCCCTGGCAGTTGTCGGGGATTTTCGTCCGGAGGATATCGTCTTAGGGCAAGGTATAGCGATTTTGGCACTTTGTTATCCCCTGCTGATCGCAATTTTCGATTCTTTATCCATTGCCCCGACGATAGGAAGAGTTCCTCGAAGCAGGAAGAAAAATTATTAAGCGATGAATTAATTTCATTCGAACCCTTTTGATAAATTATTAGTTTGCCATATCGTTTTGTGAAAATCGCTAAAAGCCTATTCTTCGATCGGCACACGGTTCGGTGCGTTGTTCGTCGATTGTTATGGAAAACTTGGCTTTCAACAAGGCATCTCAACCACCATCCGTCGGTATGCGAAAAACTTTTGCCTCATCTTTGGTGAAAGAAAGGGTGTTGAACATTTTCCTCAGACCTCAACCCCAGTCTCAAACCAAAGATATTGGTTGCAGTTCCCTCTACCTTAAAACATGTCTAGTTAGCGTCGTCGTCTAGTTTATGGGTGCAATTTTGAGCTAAGAAAGTTTGCAAAGGGGTAACTACCTTGGTCGTCTGAGGCAAATATAAAGAAAGCTTACAATTTGATCGCTGCTGGCACAATATTGACGAATAATGAGGGTTTGTCGATATGGCGATCATCACCCCTTAACCCCCGTGTTATCGGATCATCTCTGAATAAAACTTTATTCGATGTCCTATTGATTCTATTGTTACGATTGAGTGTACATTATTTCTGTTAGATGGTTTAATAAAAGCTTCAGAATGATCGCTGAGAGCATAATAAATAATCTGAATATAAAAAGATATTGTTGTTTAGTGTTCAGTGAAAATTTACAAAAAAAAACTGCGTTTCATTTAAACATTTCACGATATGAAAATCACGAACAATGAAATAAAATATGGTCAGTTGAAAAAAAGTATAAACCCGCAATAGCTGGACACAAGTTGAAAAAAATTACTCGCCTTTGCTTTGAATTCATCTTAGGCCTATCACAATTAAAATTTTAAATTCTTTTTTTTAAACGGCTGGTATCTTAATTTGAATGTTATTCATTTTTGTGTTATGAATTTGAGGGATGGAAATATGTGAAATGATGAATAAATTAAAAAAAAATGAATTTGTACAACAATTGATGCATATGCATTAGGGTAGCATTTGATGTTTGGACAAAATTTTGATGTTTGAATTTTTAAAACCAAGCATATACATTTTGTAGATTGGCCCAAAGAAAAAATACTTGTGCAAAATTTCAGCTCTGTCGAATTTGATTAAGGGGCGCCTCAAAGCACGAAAAGTTTCGGCTTTTGACCTTCAAAAATCACCCAATGGGGGACCAAAGGAATTCAAAAATCTAAATATTTAATCATGATGTCAAATGACTTAAACATGCAAAATCTGGTGATATTTCGAAAAAAAAAAAATTGTCAAAAATCAACGACAAATTTTGAAAATTTTCAAAGGGGAGAAATCGAAATTTTAATTCTGATACTAAATGACGTAGAAATACATGAAACGTCAAAATCTCGATTCATCTCGGAAAAAAAATTGCCCAAAATTAATTTTCGTGGGCATCCGGAATACCGACTAGGTCTCAGAAAGTCGATTTTTGCAGAATTTTTGTTTTTCGAAATAACACATGATTTCGATGTAATATGAAGTTTCATGTTATTTGGCATCAACAATTAAAATCGATTTACCGTCTTTGGTGATTTAAAACATTTTAAAGTCGATTTTTGACATTTTTTTTGGTTGACACCAGATTTCGTTTAAGTCATGTTTAAGTCGTTGTGCACCAAAACTTAAATTTCGATTCTTGCGATTTCCTTTGATTCCCCTTTCGGTGATTTTTGAGGATAAAAAAAACCAAAATTATGAGCGCTTTGAGGCACCTCTTAATCAAGTCCGATTGAGCTGAAATTTTTCACAGGTCCGTTTTTGGCCCAATCTACAAAATGTATATGGTTGATTTTCGAAATTCGACATGACCTAAATAAGCTTGAATTTAACATGGAGCAATCTGACAGGCCATGAAATTATTTCAGCTCCAAAAGTATATTTTTGGAAATTTTTTCAACGACTGATATTTTTTGATTCTTTGTTTTCTTATTGGCATTTAAGTCTTTAGGAAGCAAATAACAGATTGATCTTGGCCTTTTTCAAGGGATAGCTAAAATATTAGTTTCTTTTTTAATAAACTTTACAAATATTTTTCTTGTGTTGTAGTTTTAGTATCCCTACTATAACCTAATTGTAAATAATTAATTCAAAGCGTAAATCACCTCAAGAGAGAGAGAACTCAAGCGAGAACGAAAAAAGAATAAACGATCACTGAAGATCATTCGAAGTCTAGCCATCAGTCAAGGTGGAGGCAAACAAACTTAAGAGTTTCATTTATACCAAGTCGGAAATCCCCTAACAGTTTAATAGTCTATCAAAAGGTCCAGCGCCGATTGACCGGCGCATAGGGCTGAGATAAAAGATCTCCACTGCTGGCGATCCGGAGCTTGCGTCTTCATACTTGCTGCCAGCCAAGGTTCTCGTCAACTGTGCGGATTTCAGCGGCTAGACTTCGCCGCCACGAGCTTTTGGGCCTGCCTCTTCTTCGATGCCCATCTGGATTCCAGTCAAGCGCCTCTCTGCAAATCTCGTTTTCATCTCTTCGCAGCATGTGCCCAATCCATCTAAACTTACGTTCCCGAATCTCGATTTCTAGCGCCTTTTGATGACACCGGCGATGAAGTTCCACGTTTGAGATCCAGTTGCCAGGCCACCAAGCGCGGATGATGTTCCGCAGGCAGCGATTCACAAAAACTTGCAGTTTTCGCGTCGTCACCGCATATGTGCACCAAGTTTTACACCCGTACAGCAATACGGATTTGACGTTTGAGTTGAAGATTCGGATCTTAGTTCGTAGAGAGATCTGGCGTGACCGCCAGATGTTTCGGAGACTCGCAAACGCAAATCGGGCTTTTCTGATCCGGGTTTCGATGTCCTTCTTGGTACCACCATCAGGCGTAATCTGGCTACCAAGATACTGGAAGCACTCCACTGTCTCAACCTGTTGTCCAGCTACCACGAAATTGGAACGATTTTCTGTATTGATTTCCATCGACTTGGTCTTTCCGACATTGATTTTGAGACCTGCTGCCTTGCAGCTTTCGGTGAGGTCGTCAAGTTTGCTCTGCATCTCTTGTTGTGTTTGGGCGAGCAAAACAATATCGTCTGCCAGGTCAAGGTCGTTCAGTTGCTCCATGGTTGAAGGATTCCACGGCAATCCTCGGTTTGGTCTACAGTCAATCGATCCAGTCAAGATCTCATCCATTACGATGAGAAAAAGCAGCGGTGACAAAATACATCCTTGTCTCACTCCAGCAGTTACAGTGCAAGACCTTGCACGAAAATGCCTCGTATTGTGCTTCGATAATATGGACTAGTTTCTCTAGGACCCCTCGTCGTCTAAGAGCCGCCCAGATGTTTTCATGATTAAGTCGGTCAAATGCTTTTTCGAAATCAACGAACACCAGCAGAAGAGAGTCCTGGAATTCGTTGATTTGTTCCAGTATGATTCGTAGCGTTGTGATGTGGTCCACACACGATCGTCTGGATCGGAATCCAGCATGTTGCCGTCGGAGTGTAGCGTCGATTTTCTCCTGGATCCTGTTCAGGATCACTTTGCAGAGTACTTTGAGGGTTGTACAGATCAACGTTATGCCACGCCAGTTACCGCACTCTGTTAGGTCTCCTTTCTTTGGGACCTTTACGAGGATACCCTGCATCCAGTCGGCCGGGAATGTTGCAGTATCCCAAATGTTAGCGAAAAGACGGTGCAACATTTGTGCTGACAAGGCAGGGTCGGCTTTGAGCATTTCAGCAGGAATGCAATCGATTCCAGAAGCTTTGTTGGATTTCATGTCCTTGATTGCCGCTTCTATTTCAGCCAGCGAGGGCGCTTCCGAGTTGACGCCATTAATGCGACTTACTGTGGGCGCCTCGAGCTGCGGGTTCTGTTGGCCATTGCTATTTGTAACTCGGAAAAGTTGATCAAAATGCTCAGTCCAACGCTTGAGCTGATCTGTTCGATCTGTCAGCAGCTGACCTGCTCGGTTTTTCAGCGGCATTCTTGCATTAGTCCTTGCCCCACTAAGGCGGCATATATCATATAATAATCGGATATCTCCAATGGCGGCGGCTCTTTCTCCCTCTTCGGCTAGGGAGTTTGTCCAGGCTCTCTTGTCTCGTCTACAAGCTCGTTTAACTGCCTTTTCCAGCTCCGCATATCGTAGGCGGGCGGCTGCTTTGGCTGACCCGGTGCAAGCCTGCTCAATTCCGACTTTCGCCTTTCTGCGATCATCGACCATTCCACAAGTTTCATCCGACATCCATTCACTTCTTCTTCCACGAACTTTACCGAGAGTACCATGGCTCGTCGTGATAAAGGCATTCTTGATTCCACACCACTGTTCTTCGACTGTTCCGTCTGTCGGCAGCTCCGAGGCTCGGGATTCTAGCTGTTCAACGTATGCCCTTTTCACCTCTGGATTCTCCAACCGGCGGACGTCGTATCGACACCCGACTTTCTCCTCGCGCCGTTGGACACGCGTGACAGTTTAATAGTGATTACTATAAATCAGTCCTGATTACAAAAATTTGTTAATGTGCGTATACAATAGTATTTACTTTGCATTATACTCTATACGTTCCTGAGTGTATACCGTATGTTCCTGAGTGAGTTTAACCTGGTATAATTTTTGGAGGTTGTATTGTTCTTTTAGCTGATTATTTTTCGATTAATTTACCTATTTAAATGAATTTTTTAATCGCATAGGTCGTAATCGAATAAAAACTTTTTGATTTTTTCTGGAAACATTTCTTGTAGCTTACTTATAAATATAGTGTGAGTTTGTTTATATTAGATGTTCGATTGTGGTTTTGTATGTATGAACGAATAGCATTCTGATGATAAATGCATTCAAATATGACAATGTTTTCCATTTTTTTCATCTAGTGTGCGTATACTTATCATTTCAGAACATCATGGATTCCGAAAATTTAAGAAAATGGTTTTTCTAAGAGTTTGGAAAGGAATTAAATATTTGATAGTTCACTTTTCTATTTATGTTGTTTGAGAAGTGGTTGACATGTTAACACGTTCGTCGCCACGTCACCCATATTCGGCAGACGGGTGTATTTCCTGGGGGGCCCCGTCACATCAAAAAGCAGGTGACGCTCTCTTACTCAAGTAAGCCGCTCAGTTTAGCCACACGTTGCAAATCTGGGAACTCTCCCTCTTTTCTTTCTCGCTCCCAGAATTTCTTTGGACCTGGCTGGTAAAACTACTAAAATGGGCGTGGCGACGAACGTGTTAAAATATGATCATTATTAAATTTGCAAACCTCATGAAAAAAAAAACTATTTTATTTCAAACCTTTGATGAAACTTTTACAAATTGAATACTCACTCTTCTTGGCGTTTATACACTCAGATGAAAAGGAAATCTCAAAAGATGTATTTTGCCTGAAAAAATTAAACTTTTACTGAACTTCATGAAAGCACGATTTCTTCAAAACCCTTCTCTGTTAGCATCGATATACATAAATGCTAAAAGTAATATTCAAGTTTGCAAAAATTAAAGAAAAATAAGTAATCACACAAGTTTATGAGGATATTTTTACCGAAAAATCTGTGGCACAGATCCAGAGTTTTGTTAAAAAATCACAGATATTTAATATTTTTGTTGGAACCTTTCCATGTTATACTTTCGGGCACTCACATCAAACGTCAGGTAGATCGAATCTAACACCAAATCAATGTTTCAAACTAATAAAAACTAATGGACTTTTATTAATATGATAACAAAAATAATATCCATCAGTTTGGAAAGGTTATGAGTAGGAATATGTTTGAGCCTTTATATGCATTTGAAACATACTTAAGAGTAGACACAGACAGGGGCCCATAATTAGAAGAGCTGCTTTAAAATGTTTGAGCCTTTATATGCATTTGAAACATACTTAAGAGTAGACACAGACAGGGGCCCATAATTAGAAGAGCTGCTCTAAACCAAAATATCATAGTTAACCTTTTTGGGGAACATCCATAAATGACGTAGCATTTTTTTACGAGTTTTTATACCCCCTCCTCCCCCTCATAGCATTTCGTCACAAAGTCATAGACCCCCCCTAGATAATAACGTAGCTTTAATACCCCCCCCCCCTCCATTTTTAAAAATCAGTTTTTAAATTTTACTTTTATTATCAGCATTTTGCAAGAATAATTCAAAATATAACAAAAAAGGGAAAGAAGTTATAAATGGAAGTTTAAAAAAGCATATCAATCAGTCAAAAAAATCAAGCTACCTCTCAGCAAACAGGATAGCTAGTAAGTATTCAATCAGTTGCGTCGGTCCAAATTATCTCCATTCGGGATTCCAATGAAATCGTTGGGCAGCTTTCCTACATCGTCTGTTCGGCTGGAATAATTGCATCTGCGATGTCAGCTCCCTTCACCCACTCTCTATCGTCCTCCGGAGTGATGTCCAGCACTTCGTGTCCTCTTTTGCCTACAATTAGCTTTGGACGAATCTTTCTATCCGAGGCTGGGGCCTTATGAACTTTGCTATGCTCCTTTTGGAGAACATTTGAAGAAAAATATAAATTGCATTTCTTGCATGTACGCTACTTGATACGCTTGAAAACAGTCGGGCAGTAGGAGCCAAAAGCTACATGTTCAGACTAGATTGAATTAGGCATAATTTTGCTCAATTTTGATTTTTTTTTCGATATTTAATTAAAGCTACGTAGCTTTACTTGAACCCCTACCCCCCCTCTCGTCACACATCGTCACACAAAGTCAAACTCCCCCCCTCCCCCTCAAATGCTACGTCATTTATGGATGTTCCCTTTGGTTTTATTGAAATTTATCAACGTGTTTTGGAGGTTTATCCAATGTATTGCAGTTTTATTATTGTTTTGTGGAAACTCTAGGAAATATTTGACATATTTCATTGGTCATGTTTTATTCAAACAGTGCTTCAAGTTCTGTGAAAGCTTGGATAAATCATCATTATTATGGTTACCATTTAACACGTATTTTTCTTTTTGGTTAAAAACTTTTTTGCCTGTTTTCTCAAAGAAATCCATGCTGTAATTATAAGTCATCAAAAACCAAAAGACAGGTTTCAATTGTGACATTAGAGTGTTTTTGTTTCCTTTTGAGAGAAACGCCAAACTAAGCTGTAATTAAGCTGAGCTAAAACTTCTTTAAAGTTATTTTGTGGAGAGAGAGTATATTTATTGATAGTTTTTAAGGGATGAATCATCCACGAGAGAAAAAAACAAGCTGAGAGTTTTGTTTTACTTTTGAGAGAAGCTTCCTATGAAGCTGCGACAAAACTTCGATAAAGCTTTGTTGGAGGGAGAGATAATACTCGAGGGAGTACTGGGGAATGATTTATTCCAAAAACTTGCTTGAAACTATCCGTTGTTGGCTGACTAAATGTCATGTTAATGGTCAAATGAATTCGAATTAAATGGCGTATATGCTGGATTCACAACTTTAAGAACTTAAACCACTTATTTTTATCTAATATCTCAAAGTTTACCATACCAAGTTTGTGTTTAATCAACTAGCATAAAATTTTAAATAATTTTCACGTCTCAATCAATTTTTTTACTGATAAAACAAACTACTGAGAATCCATACCTGAAATTTGGATAGTTTGGATTTTATTAGGAATGCCCATTTAAACACTTTTCCATAAATACTTCATCTAAAATCTCGGTTGCCAGGAGATTAGGTGCATCCTCCATTAAAAAAAAATCGAAAAGCTGTCAGTTTTTGTTTTTCAAATTCATTCAATGCCCGATCAAGGATCATCATTCAGTTGGAGAATAATTCCTAACGATATACGATTCCTAATAACGATATAAGGAATCCAAACGTTGAATTTACATTTATCTTATTACAGTGGATTTCGTAGTTTCAAGCGAGCTCTGAGGGCTAGTTTATAAGCTTTCTTAAAACAACGGATAGTTTTTGGAAGCTTATAAATTAGCTGTGAAGGTGTTTATAGAAAAGCGCCAACTTGCATTGATGTTAGCTTAGGTAGCTTAGCTTTGCCAAAGCATTGAATGCGCTTTGGATTTTAAAATAGTTTAATGCGATAGATTTAAGGAAGTTGTGCAAGCTGGGAAAAGTCAAAATTATTAATGGGGAGCCACATTACTTTGGTGCCTATGCTTAATAATTGAATTTGGAAAAATTTGTCGTCATGAGCTCAAAACATTTGTCAGATTTTAACTATCACCTCTAGTTTAAGAGATAATGGCGTGCGGAGAATTTTAATTGGTCTGTTTTGGGTGAAATGGATCTTTTGTTAATTAAAACTAAACTAATGAATCTAGATAAAAGCTGAAAGTTAGTTTAAATCAATTTTTTATACCTCTATCCATCAAAGATTGCCGAAGCTTCCTAATTTTAGAGTTGCATCGTTTTGAAAATATCAAATTTTATAGTTTTGAGAAATTTTATTATAAAAATTACAACTTTTTATGACATTATTCAAGAAAGTCTTTGAATATGTGATATTTAAATCAAAACGAGTTGACTTATGATTTTGGACTTTCAAAGCCAACTGATAACAGGTATACAAACTATTTCTACGATGCATCGGGTTTTGTAAAAAAGGAACATCATTCACTATTTTGGATTTATCAATAATTTTACGGTGCCATTATCTTGATAACATAAAGGCAGCTATTAGACGATTACAAAACGGAATAATCAATGAAAATCATTCTAGAATAAGGTTGCCAGAATTTTTTGCAGCAATCCGGGCCGGACAATCCGGGCTTTTTTATCCGGGCATTTGATTCCCAAATGTCGACCAAAAATCCGGGCAATATCCGGGCAAATTTGGTCCAAATCCAGGAATTACTCAACACAAATCCAGGAAAAAGAACATGAAATTTTTTTTTTCATCGGCAGTTTTCAAATCGTACTTTACGCTTTCAAAAAAACTTCTTATGGTTATTTTTATGAAACTTGTTTAAAAAATATCGTTTTAGACGCATAAATAAAAAAATTTACAACAAAATTTGTTTTTTGTTTGTTTGTTTTGGGAAATAATGCGAAAAATTCCGGGCAAAATCCGGGCATTTTTAACTGAAATCCAGGCAACCGGGCCGGGCCGGACTTTTGTCAAATTTTGTGTTAAATATCCGGGCAAACCCGGATAAACCCGGGCAATCTGGCAACCTTATTCTAGAAGCTTTGAAGTTGGGACAAAAACTGTGATCCATGTATTTTTCATCCAGAAATTTGCTAAAATCACTCTCAAATTCTGGTTACACGTACTGAATTCTGTAAAAAAATTATTACTAACCTAATGAAACAATCACTTCAATGCAAAAAGCTTTGGAACAAAGTTTTGATCAAAAATTTGTATGGTGTCAATCCGAAGTGTCCTGATCGAAGTATAGAGGTTCCGCTTAAAACTGTATTAACACTTGTGGATCCTAATCACTGATAGGACAATTATCCAGAACTCAAATCTACTTCATTTGATTATTAGAACTGTGTAGTATTGTTTAACCATTCAATGCATAATATTGATTTAAATCAACACTAATTAAAATCCGACTATCTCGGAAACACTTGGATATTTTTGAATCTGTACTTACAAAAAATATTCTTGAGATAATAAAAATAAGCCTTTAGTATTTTTATTAAGATATTTCAATGTACTTATGTGTGAGATATCGAAGAACTTTTTTATTATTTCACAGACTTAGTTATTATTATTTTTAAAAAGTCATGCTTTATAGGGTTAGTCTCAAAACTCATAGTTGCAGCTCGACTACAAGTTTGTTTCTTAATTTGTTTTTCTTAAGTTTGCGCAAATTAATTTTATGCCTTTTCTCTTTGAGGGACTCTTTATTTTAAACATTAAAATAAAATTCAGAAAAAATAAACGATACATTGTTCATAATACACTTTCAGCTATCTCTAAGTTCATTTTCAAGCAAAAATACGCAATGGGAAATTTTCTACAGTGTTTGCATAGTAATGCAATTTGAAATGATACACCTTTCATGTGTGATGTCACAGTTTTGCCAAATAAGCGTACAAATTTATTTAATGAATTTTTACTTATTTTCAACAATAAACAGTCGGATAAAACAGCCGATAGGAAAAAAAAGCTAATTACATATTTGGAATCAGCTTCTCAAATTAATTCAAAACGAGCTTTAATATTCATTCGATTTAAAAAAAAAATGTGCATTATGTTGCCTTGAGTTATGCTCGCTAATATGCTCTATATATCATAGAATTGTTTCAGAATTATAAAAAAAAACACATATTTACAGAATTTTTTGATCGAGCTGGCAGTTTTTTCGACAACCTTGGTAATACAAATTCAAACTGTTGAAACTTCAAGTTGTTTATCAAGTCTTGTCAATTTTTAAATAACTGCCTAATTGCTTCAAAAAGTGTAATTTCTTTGCTATGGTTTTGTTACTTTCCACAGTTTGTGAAAGGTAAGTTTCAAATGATGGATGTTGCAAAATAGTGCATTCCAATTCTTCTTGTAGTGTTTCTTTTTTTGAGTTGTTTGGATGTCCTTTTTTTCGATTTTCACTTTGTTCACTAGATTTAAAATTGAACATTTTTTTCATAACTTGCATGGATGCAACACTATTTTACAAAAAAAAAATCTAATACTAAGGTAGAGCAATCATTTTCCCTATTGAATTTGACCCATTTTGCCAATTAAAGTCGTGTAATTTTTATTTGAAAATTACCGTAATTCGGGGTAATATTGATCACTTTTTTCAACATTTTTCTTTTTTTTCTGTTAAAGGGAATGTGGCATGTTCCGAATTTTTAAAACCAGTACCGGACTCCTATGAACGTAAAACATGGTTGCAGAAATTTGTAACACCACTTGATATTTGATTAAATAATCGATTACGTCTCTGTTTTGAATGTGATGCTTAGGGGTTACATTGATTAAACTTTAATTTGACGATTTTAACGAGTTTTCTTGATCATCAAGGATACAAAATACCTTAATAATATTTAAAAATGCAAGTTTATCAATTTCACCTCGCTTTTTAACGTTTTATTTAAAAAAAAAAAACATTTATAAAAAAAAGAGCTATTATGTTGCATACGTTTAGGGGCAAAAATTTAAAAAAAATAGTTTGGGCTTCAAAATACAAATAAAATTTTACCTTCACATATTCCTCTAGTCCCTTCCACTATTTCCATTATCATTTTTTCATCTTAGTTAACCATTTGATAGGGTTCCTATTCATTTGTCCAATACGGGCTTACTCTTGGAAAATGTACTTATTTTAGTTACATTACGAGGTTTAAAAACCATAAATTTTATAAAAATGGGTTGGGAAACAAAAGAAATATATTGGTTTTAGTCAGGAGTATCAAGTTGACACCAAGGTTGCCGAAATCACAGAAAAATCTATAATTTACAGAATTTTGAACAAATTTTCATCACAGAACCTGTGTTACAGAACATAGAATGTTGAAATATTTACAGATTTCACAGAATTTTTGAATTTTGAACTGATTTATAAAATTACTAGCTGACCCGGTAAACTTCGTTTTACCTTCTAAAGTATAAATCGTAATAAATGTTTAATTTCATCTACACGTCCTTAACTGCATCGTGCTCGCGAATAGATTCTAATGGAAATCGTAACAAATAAAGTTGAATTTGTATTGGGACCACCTTCCATAAAAAGTTAAATCCTTAAAACTATTATACAAACCATCTCTGACCCAAAAAACCCTCGGATACCAAATTTCACTTCATTCCGACCGACCATTCATACGTGATGTTGTTACAAAGAAAACGCCTCCATTTTTATATATATAAGATAATTTTTTTGGCCTTTATGAAATTTAGGCTTCTTCCTCCGAATTAAAAAAGTATGATAAGATTAGTAATGAAAGTTGATTTTTCCCAACTAAAATGTTAAAAAGACCCCATTTATTATGAACTTTCTATGAAATTAAAGGAAATACCATCACAGAAAACCACCACATAATTTTTGAGTAAAATCACAGAAACTCAGAATTTTTTTTCGGCAACCTTGGTTGACACTCCAGGGAGCATCATTCTGGGAATAATGAGGGTTAAATGGGTGTACTGTATGAATGATGTTTCGATATTTTTGTTTTTATAAAAAGATCAATTTCAATTAATTACTTTCAACATAATAAAAAAAAACTTTTAAATTATATTGTGTAAGGATGGGGATGTTTCCAATGGTTTTTTTTAATATGTTTGTAATGAACTATTTTTAGATTTCCATGAACAACATTTTCAAAACATTTATAAGATCGAAAAATATTTTATTTTGTATATTCATTACCTGTTGATTCTATAAAACAAATTAAAAAAGCTAGAAATTGAATCTCTCTAGAAAAAACCTTTGGTATGACGAAAATAAGTTTTTTTCTGATCAAACCGATTACATAAAAACCGTTGGATCAGCAATTTAAAAACATCCCGCAGGAAACCACGAATGGTCCAACTAGTTTTTTCACTCAATCCTTTGAAAGGAATATCCTGCAACCTCAGGATAAAGTAGTCACAACCGTTCAAGTTTAAAAACCAAAAAACGGAAATTCAGCATCATCTTCCGAGACAATCGATGCAGAACCGGATTTTTTTCTCTGGATTCTTCGGGAAAAAACCTCTCCGGGTAAGCCTTACGGATAAGATTATGAAAATTAGCTGGCGGTTACCTCAAGGTTCTACACGGCAGTTTTTTTCTGACATTCCTGCATATGATGGATGATGAGTCTTCCTTCCGGATTTTCACCCGGGGATGTTCCAAGTAAGATCAAGGACACATTTCGGTTTCCGAGGGGTGTTGAAACCATCGCGGTCCCGTTTTTTTTTTCGGACTGGAACCGTGAAGCTTAAGAACTGCATGGCAAGATCTCCTGGAAGAATGATCAAAACCGCCAGGGGGCATCGAGGGTACCGGAATTTTTTTTTACCTTCTTCCTGATGTCCTCTGGAGTAGTTTTGTGTGAAAGCATCCTACTATTCCCGGGTACAAAAGGATCAACAAAACAACACAAACGGAACCGTGCGAGGTCTCCTGTTTTCGTTGTTAAATCCTGGGCTAAAAACAGGTAGAACCTAATTTGAATATATTTTCACTCGGTTTTTGTATGTCACGGGTAAGGATCTCGACAGTGAAAAAATGTGTCTCCGTGGAATCTTTTGACCCCCTCTGGGATCTGGGTTGATTTTTTTCCTCCTTTGCCCTCAGGAGTCTCGTTGTTGGGTCGGTCGCGAAAGGGTTTTTTTTAATGCGCTGTGTGAACGAAATTTAGATCATGGGTTTTTGCCATTCAAAAGGATCTAATTAGATGCAAAGTACGTGTGCTTTGCTGCGAGAAACAGCGGCCGAGAAACCTATCATTTTGCTGGATGGAAAGAAAATCCTTTGGCGCAAAAGGATGTGGGGAATCCTTTTCTTCTTGTGAATGTGAAAGCTAAAATACCTTCAGTGAAAAGGGCCACTCCAGCCAAAGCAACTCAAGAATTGTGCAGCTCACAAAGCAGACCTCAGAACAGATACCAAGAGTTGAAAGTTGAATCGGTAATGTGTTTACTTTTATTGACATAATTAATGATTGATATCAATTTATATGCAGAATGTAGGGTTTCGATGTCTCTGTGGGAAGAGTTTGGAATGAGAGAAGAAACTTCGGGACTCAAGGAACAATCGGCATTGAATGCATTTATCATTCGTAAAGTTTAAAGGATACCATGCAGCTGGGCCAAGTGATATGCCTGAAGGGCAATCAGCTGCAGATTGCTCATAAGAAATTGTGCATTGATAGATAGTTCAAATTTAAAGAAAAAATGCGTTTTGAATAATTTTTGCTCAAAATAATCTTTAATGTTTGTGTTTATATTCAGGAGGGATAAAAAATATTTTGAAAACATATTCTAAACTAAACTATTCCATTCAAATAATCTAAAATTTGTTTTTTAATACTTTTGAACAAAAAAAGATAACTTTTAACTCCATTAGATAATCGTGCTAAGACACCTCAAAACGAATGAACCATAATCTACGCAAAATCGCAATTCAATGCTTGTTATCTATCCAGATGATCTTCTCACCGGCTTATTGCTAAATACCGCAGTGCCAATATAAATATTTTCATTCACCTTGATTGAACGATTAATGGCACCGATTCTTTTTCTTTGTAATTTCGAATGAGGTTTGATCTTACCGGATGCATCCGAGAAAAGGAAACCCTTTTTTTCGCAATTGCAAGTCACTTGCAAGGGGACATATCGGCAAGGAACCCAAAAGAAAAATCGTCGGATCCGTGCTTAATTTGAAGGGACATTTCGTTTCTTCTTACATCATTCCCGGAATGATGCGAGGGGAAGATTTCGTCTAATCTTGCGCGTTGAGAATTTGCACAAAACGTCTCAATCAACCACAAAGCGTACAATGGATGGATGGATCATAAATCACTCATCGATATGGTCTCAATTACCGAAAACTAAAATTGAAAAAACAATCAATCAGTTATGTTAGCTTTCTTCAGAATTGTTCCTTTTGACATCAAGATTTAGATGTTTCATTTAATAAAATTGTTGAACCTACAAATTTAACAAACCAATGAAATCAGCATAAAATTTGAAAAATAAAATGAAATGAATTTCAATTTAAGTTTTGAAACTTATCAATTTCGAGGATTTTGTATCGCTAAATTCGTAAATATTTCTAAAATCAACATGATTCTGAAATATGTATTTGAATTGTTAAATTTTATATGAACGAAAAACGCGGTGTATTTTTAAATTTTATAATTCCATTTTAACAAATCCAACAAAACACCTGATCACTTCATCAAAATGGTCAGATTATAATACTGATTGTTTATGTTAACAATCCAAGGACGAAAAATTTTTGGCTGGCAAGAATTATTCGGAAAACATGTGTCTTTTGATATATTAAAAATATTTTTCTCAAATAACACTTCAAAAACTGCGAAAAAATCTAAGACGGGAAACACCAATATTCGACGTTCTTTATTTCAGAATCCACTGGAAAAAAAATTACGAATTAAATATTTTTTAGTTACAAAAGAATTTGGTTGAAGAAGAAATTTACATCACTTACTTTATTAAATTTGGGTTATGCTCCTAAGTATCGAAAAAAATAAAAACAAAAAAAAAAGAATTTTCGTATTTGATACCCCAATAAAATTTCATTTTGATAATCGATCGTTTGAAAACAAATCTGAATTTAGAGAAAAAAATCAAAATGACATCTGAACTTCAGCAAGGTTTTTGGAATTTGGAGTGAAATTTAATGTTGAAATAATGTATTTACCATAGTAAGGTGAAATTACTTGACCACAAAAGGTATTTGAAAATAATCGTTTATTTTTACACAAGTTTTATAAAGATGCAAATATTCTTCAAAAAACCAATTTTAATCTCAATTTTTAGATTTTTTTTTGTTCTTCAACTGCACATTTATAAGTATTTTGATAATGTGTGTTCTGGAACGAACGAGGCTCATTGAACCACCCTAACACCCTTTTCCTCGGACACGAAGAGGTTTTTCCGAAGGATCGAGCCACCGTCGATCCTTGATTCGATCTCTTTTTTCATCCAACCACCAGCGGAGACGGTAACGAATTCAGCAGCCCTCTGGGCCAGAGTCAGAGGCCCGAGCGGCCAGTGTCGAAGGTCTAGAGAGACCAAAAGTCAGTGTATTAGTCGGAAAGTCCTTGTAACAAAGTCCAAGTCATTTGTCATTATACAGTCCACTAAACAGTTTATAATGTTTTTAAGAATGAGTGTGTTTTATTTCACCAAAGAAATTCTGATGCTATCGATCCTGCCATCAGGGGCGATCCTGAACAATGTGTAATCAATAGGCCACGCAAGCTAGTTTTAATCAATCTTGGTGTCCTGAAACTTTTAAAAAAAAAGGTCAAAATAATTTTAGAACTTGCTGTGATTTATGACAATACTTTAAACATTACATTAAATTTTAAAATATAACTTTTTATCAACTTTTTTCAAGACCAAAATTAATTCTGACATCTCCGTAGATAGTTTTTTATTTGTTTACCCTTCCCAATTATGTAAAATAATCGATTTTGATAAAATTTAAAAAGAAGTTTTAACTAAATTGAATTTGAGATGTTTTTATGAGCAAAAATCAAATTGTTTTTCAGACTTCAACAAATTAGTGATATGAAATTAAATCTTTTTTTTTTAATTTTCTTCAGGAATGTCAGAAATATTTGTCTTTCCAAATTAAAAATAAACTGTAGAATTTTATCATCTAAATATTATTCCTAAATTAAATAAAATTTAGTAATTTTCTCTTAGCCGTTGTATTTTTTTTACGTTTATTTGCTAGTTTAACAGTCATCAATGATTGATTTAACTCAAAATTTATTCATTATTAATCTTATAAACTTTATATCACCAAAACTAGGGGAGATTGACAAAATCTAACTAAGGATTGGAGTTCAACACGCCAAGATCTGCCAAAGCAATCATTAAAACATAAGCACTAAAAATTTATCTTTTTCATCTTCATATAATTTTTATATTGTTTCGTTTTGTTTGAAGAAATTGGTCACCGTTAGCTGTGCTTTTTAATTTAATCTATCGACCTTATCGGTGAAAGTAATATTATTTATGTAACAACGTTTCAAGATTTTGAAAATTTTAGGCGATTTGGAAGTGTGTTTTTACTAAAATTACATAACTTAAACCGATAAGGCCGATAATTTGAATCTACATTTAATTTAAGGTTTCAAATAAATTTGCAGATTTTTTCGAAATATTTTTTAAAAGTTTGCCTTTGTTTTTCAATTTTGAAGTTTTTTTTCTGCAAACCTAACCTTCTTGAAGACCGGTGAATTTTTTTGCTGCTAATTTTAACTCCTGGAAAAATATATGTACCCAAAAATTGTTTTGTTTTGTATTGAAAATGGAACGTTGATTTTAGCGATGAACTCGGGAACAAATTTGAGGCGAATGGGATTCTACCGGAGTAGGAGATCAGGATTCACCGGTTCAAAAATACCGATGGAAGAGATCAGCGCCCCAGACCTGCCTGGATAAGCGTCAACCTAAGAAGTTTCTGGTGAGATCAATCCATTTTTTTTGTTTTTATATCTGATTTCGGTTGTACTCCATTTACCCGAAAACCATTGCCCAGAATGAAAAATCCCCAGAATTCCAATCGCCAGAAAGAACCATTCCCCAGAATTTTTTTCCCCAGACGAACCATTCCCCAGAAAAATTTTCGCCAGAATGTACCATTTCCCAGAAATTTTTTCGCCAGAATGAACCATGTACCAGACATTTTTTCGCCAGAAGGACCATTTCCCAGAAAATTGAAAACATTTATCCTTACTAGAAATTATTTTAAAAAAAAAGGGAATTGTTACAAAAAAATGGGAGTTCATTACTTTATTCTTTTGCGGCAAGGCCGCAACCAACGAGGATGAAGGGGCTGAGGCGGCACAAAGCCGCCGAAGCTCCCAAATCCGAGGAGGCCGCCGACCCGCCGTCGGAAGCGGCGGCCCTAAGACATTGGTCTAGGTCTGCCGGGGCTTCCTAGGTCTGCGTGAAAGCTAGGGGTGATCCCTTAGCCCCGTCCGCCACGCGACAGCGTGAAGGACAAAACGTCTTTCAAGTTCGAACGCGCAGCGTGAGGAGTCGGATACCAAAACGGTTTTTTAAAGTACCATGGTAAGCATTGAATCAAATCACCCAAATCATAAACAAAGCACAATATTGGTTCAAAAATAAATTTAGTTGGAAAATTTCAAAGTCGTTGTTTCATTTAAAAAATCATTTTGAAAAAATTAATTTCGAATCATATGAAATATTCAAGAATTCATTAGGAAAAAAAAACAAATAAAAATACTAGGGGAAAAAATCTGGGATTTGTGCCATTCTAGTAAATGTTCCATTCTGGGGAAAAAAAATCTGGGAAATGGTCCATTCTGGGAAAAAAATTTCTGGTAAATGGTGCATTCTGGGGAATTTTTTTCTGGGAAAAGGTTCATTCTGGGGTTTGATTTCGGGTATTTGTCATTCTGGGAAAAATTCATTCTGGGCAATGGTTTTCGGGTAAATGGGATACAATCTCTGATTTCAACTGTACATTTTAAACATTATCACTTTATACCCTGAGCCTACATAATCATAAGAAGCGTTTGGCAGGGAACTCCACGCTTCATCTCTCCCTTGTTCCTGTATCTTTCGCGTTTTCATCACATGGTTGGCCTGGCCGTAGTAGTATCTGCAATGCATGTTCTATGTATCAGATACTATGTTGAAAAGAAAAATGAGAACGCAAGTTTTTCATTTTCCAGGATGCATACAAGTTTTGACCATGTTGGTGTAAGAAGAAGAAGAAGAAGCAAACCTAACCTTCTTGAAGACCTATAAATCTAGATTTTCAATGAGAAGAACTTAGTTTCTAAGTTCAATCCCAAAATTTCAATTGACAACCACAAAACATTCTGAGCTTGAAATTTTGAGTTATATTTGCGCTAGGAAACTAATAAATGTTCACTTATTTTCATTGTTTTAATTCATCTGTTCTTAATCGAAAACAACTCAATGAAAAAAATCAAACTTTTGCTGCTGTTGTTGTTTTATTTTGAAAAATAGAAAAAATAAAAAAATCACATTTCAAATTGTGATTTAATATTATTTCGAATTTTAACTAAAACAGATGAATTTCTCTACTAACCCTTCAATTGAAAATGATGATAAAAAATGTAAATTAATATGAATTAATAATTAATAATTATTCTCGATTTTCTTAAAAATTTTTAATCATGATACAATTCTGACCTAATTTGAATATTATTATGTATCCTATTTCATTCCACTGATTCTTATTTCGAATGCTTTAAATTCTGATTTCATTCGAAATTTTAATTTGTAATCGTTTTCTGTATTTAAAAAAATGACTTTAAATATTTAGTTTACAATAAAAATCATCTTACTATAAATAACATTTTTTTGAAACTTTGATTTTAATTAATATTGAATAATATCAGTAAAGATTTTTTTTTCGAGTTTAAATGGGTGGTGGTGGAAAGAAAATGATTTGAAAAAAAAAGTTTTTTATTGGGTATTTTTGGTATAGTTATTATTTTCAGCTAAATTTGAATTTTGAGACCCCCCATTCGCACGGACCTGAACTTCAGTTTTCTGGAGCTTAAAACTAAAATTAAGAGTAAAAACATAAAAATTGGTGGTTCATGATTTGTTTAACTGATAGTTTAACACATTCAATACTAAAATTATCAAAAAAAAAAGTTTATAAAACTGCATCAATAGATAGCTCAAACTGAATATGTCTGCTGGCATCAAATAAAACTAATCAGAAGAGTTGAAAACAAAAAACAAATATTTATCCAATTTAAATCCAAAAATTTAAAACTATCTTTTTAGTTTAAAAATATCCTATTTTGTGCAATGAATTATTTCTTAAAATATATTTTCTTTAAAACCACAATTGGTTTTTGAATGGTAATTCTTTGGAACAATTATGTATTTGGAATTCAAATAGGCTAAATACTTGTAAATAATGAATTTTAGTTTTGAACAACATTATTTATTAACTTATAGAAATGACTGTAGAACTTTGTGTCATAATATTTTGTGTTTCAAGAAATAACATGGTTCAATAAGTAGTTCTATAAATCTATAAATTCTATATCTTCTATAAATCTATAAATTTCATAAATCTTAAACTTAGCAAACATAATTTATTTTATATACTTTTTTAACACTAAATTAAAATTTCTTTGAATCGTCATGTTTATGTTTAGAAATGAAAATTATTAGATAAAATTATTAGAATCACTAGAAAAACCTTTAGACATATTCTAATAAAGGACAGTACGAATATTTGAAGTTTGGTTTTTGAAGAGGAATATTTTAAATCAACACTGGAGTTCGATTCTTAAAAATGATTTTCAATTGTATTATCAGGTTCCTTATTCATAAACATTTTTATCAATTTAGTGTCAATCTTTTGTTTAAATGGCAATATTATCTGTAAATTAATTTCAATGTTCTAAAAACTGAATCCCAACTCTCATCATTAAACTTTAGAAACATAAAGAAAAGCATAGTTGAAAATCCTACAATCAATGTCTCAAGAAAAATATTTTTAAATCGTGGGAATGTTAAATCTGTAAAAGTCAATAGAAATTATTGAAGACTACTTTGCCAAGTCAATGCAAAAATCAGAAAAATATAAAGTTAAACAATTTGATTTGTTTATTGTTTGATTATGTTGGAGCGTAAAACATTTTTGTCAAAACAGGAGTGTATGGAAAAAAAGATTTGTGTTTTAAAGGTGTTGAAAAAATTAATATCGAAATTTATTATGTATTCACTGAAACCTCAAATAACTTCTACTAAAATGGGAGTTACAAACTTCATTTAAAGTTAAAAATTTAATTTGAGTGCTCCCATAAACATTCAATATAGTGTATTGATCTATAATTCCACATTATGACCCAGGATTGTAAGAAGGTTCACTTCAGGGGGAGGGGGTGTTTTGGTGACTGATTTATTTCTATGATATTTTTGATCAAGCAATGCATGAACTTTAACTTAATTTTAACGAACTCTATCTTTTCTTTAAAGCTACCGATCTTATTCTGTAGACTTTTTTTTCAATCTGTCCCAAATTTTAAGTTCAAGTAAGAAATTCAAATAGTGCAAAACCAAATTCAATCTCGGCTCGACTGGATTGAGCCGTTTCAAATGAATGATTACAAGAAATTTTTTTTTGTACTACATGTTTTATAAACCATTTTTGAGTTCTTCTACATTACTAGTTTTTCATATTAAATAGTAACTTTTGAAAAACTTCAAAAATTTTATACTATTAAATTTAATTGATGTAATGGAACTTTCAGTAACAAAAAAGGGAATTTACTTTTATCAATAGTTGATATCTTTGATTTTGCTTAAGAATCTGGGAGATTGAGGTTATTCGATTCGAGCAAAAAAAAAGTTTTTTTCAAGAAAGCAACATAACACAAAACTACCAAAGCCTAGAGTAAATTTGATATTTTTTTCTATCGATGAAAATTGTTAATCGAATTTTCAAAAGATTAAGGTATTAAAATTTTAAGATTAAATTTATGTTCGAGTTCGAAATTTGTCTTTTGTTAATTGCAATATTTAAATGCTCTTTAATACACAAAGAAAATATAGCATTCCTGGTAGACTTTTTTACGTGAATGTTTCTTTATCAGCGGTTACTATTATTTGAAATTCGATTTCACAAATACAATTTTGTGGATTATTAAAAAAAATCAGTTATTTCATTTAACAAAATGTGCGAGAAAAAAAAACTCAATAATATTTGTGAATTTTAACTGACTTGTGTACACAAATTGGATGTGATTCAAAATTTAAAATTTTTAACAATGATTTACCTAGAATTCAAAATAATTTTTCGATCTCCTGAAATTTGAATTCCTCCACGAAATAGTAATCTTGACATTTTTTAAAGTGATCAAATTTTTGAGCTGAATCTGAGTTTTAATATTCTGAATCTAAATGTGAATTTTTAACCTCGAATCTGTTTTCGAATTTCAATACGATTTCTGCAATGTACAAAAAAAAACGACTATAATCGAAACAACAACAAAAAACAAAAAAAAAGGTTTCTGTATCAAAATTCCAGGTCAGAATTTTGAATAAGAGCCAAGAAGTGAAATTCGTTTCGGGATCATCAATCACGAAGATTTATATCAAATTTTTAGGTTTTAAGTTTGAATTTCAATTCATTTTTTAATTTTTTTTTTTTTTAATTCATCTATGTAAATTTTTGTTATAAAATGAATATCGAATGATCGATCTGAGTTCTAAGTTCTGGATCGCCAGTTGGAAGCCCTGATAAGTTTGTATTCTTCATAATAATTAAGTTTAAGAATTTCGAATTTGAATGGTGAACAAAAAGTCAGTTGATTCATGATTTCTAATTTTTTTTTATATATTCGGAAAGCTTTTTTCTTAATATTCTTAATGCATTTAAGTATCGAAAATTATGAATCAAATCTTGAATGAAATTCAAAACCAAATTTGAACCATATTGCAAAACCAAGAATCCCAAAAATGGAAACAGAATAACAATTTTAAAAATGACAATATGGAACCAAAACTTTCGAAACAATTAAAAGTATTTCGTTTTTTTTCTATTGTAAAAACTTATCATTTAAAATATAATATTCTGAACTGAATTTCATCAATAAATGAAATTTTTTGGAAAATTTTTGCTGAATTTTGAATAGTTTTCGCATAATTTTTGAATAAAAATCAACACTCTTGAATAAACTTAGAAGAGAATGAGGTTACTTGATCCCTGGGAATACTTCGCTATACCTCGAAATAGGAAGATCTTACAAATATCAAATGTTCAAGAAAAATGTGCTGAATAACGCAAAAAAATGATGTTGTTTCAACAAATTTCAAAAATATTATTTTTCGAGTAATTGAACTTTATGACAAATTTATCAAAATGTGATTTGAAGATCTTTTTTTTATCATTTTGAAATGTTTCTCACATGAAAAAAATATTATAAAAATATTTATTTCAATATGTCAATCATTAGAGTGTAACATGAACATCATAATGCCATTTTTTTTTTCAAAGCAATAGTAAACTCTCATTTTTTTCAAGAAGAAGTTTTCCAAAGTGTATGTTCTAGGTATAATTGATCCCTACAGTCCAAAATGAATATTTTTCTTCTGAATGGGTCGTGATCATTGGTTATCATGAAATCACGAATATTTGAAAATAGGTACAACAGGCTTGTGATTCCAGTCAAAAATCTTTATCATAATTACTTACTTGGATGTTTGATACTTCCATTAGTAGTTTCTGCAACATTCTGTAATGTTTTTCTAGGAACTGAATTTTGAATTTAGATTCTGAGTCTGAATCTTATTTACTACTCATTTGAACAATCAAAATTTATATTTTTTTTTTCAACCTAAGTCATAACTGTAAAACAACTAATATGTTAAAATAAGATTTTGGAGATTTTATTCCTTACTAATGAACCTTTATCTTAGTCCTGAATCATTGAAATAAAAATTTAAAAACTGTAGCAGTACATATAGACTTTTCCCAAGATATCCGTTTAAATCGAACATCATCAATCAAATTCAATCATTGTCTGCTGAATGAACGAAAAATTCGTTGCGGTCTTCCTGCCTTCACATGGCTTTTCAGCAACTGTGAAACCAAATCAGTTCTCAAAATCGATTACTTTGCTCAAAGTTGAATTGTCACCTTAATGCATTTTAGCATTTCGTTTCTTATCCAAGAAATGGATTGGAACTACAATCCTTCTAAAGAATCCCTTGAAAAATCTCTCCCGAATATCAATCCCAAATTAGACACGTTTCATGCGTCCCTTAGATTTTTCTGTTTTCTTCAACTTTTGTTACCTGTCCAATTAATGATGCGTTTGATGTGCCAAACGCTTTTTTTCCCCCTGGAGCTTCCACGGTTTTGGGCAAAACATTATTTAACCGATCGCCGTTCAATCATATGCAAATTTTTCTGTCGACTATTAACCAAACTGCTCGATTCTGTTCGATTCTTGTCCCAATAATGGGAAGACGCTGCCGAGACAGACACCCCACAACAATGAGTTGAGAAGGCACAAACCCTTTTTTCTTTCTCGGGAAGAAAATTTATTTGAAGGAATAAAAACTAATCACCCCTAAAGGTAGGCTCCCGAGGCCAGGTAACGAGTATGCAAATTAGGCCGAGAGGGTAACCGAAAGATTTTTTCCTTGTTGCATCTCCCAAAATGATAGTGTGAGAAAAAAATCTCCGACGTTACGCACGTTAAGGAAAAAAGATTCGGTAATTTCGGGGTGATATGCAAATTTCGGTGAATCCTTTCGCTGATGATGATCGTGGATGCCGGCCGAAAGCGACTCGTCGAGAAATCGAACCTTCATCCTGGCTCATTCCTTGCTGATGAGGTTTGAAACCGTTACGCTCTATTTGGATTTTTATTGATAAATGTGTGAAAGGTACACAAAAGATGCACAATAAGGATTCTGTGAGAAAGAATGGGAAATTTTCTTAAAGAAACATTCTCGGCAGCTGGCTCCGAGGACCTTTAAAAACTTTTGATATGCAAATTATAATGAAACCCATTCAATGGGTCCACGGTATTGATTTATTTGTATGTTTAGTATTATTGTGCAATCTTTATATTTTACCTTACCCATCGATTGTTATCGGGGCAGATGCTTTGTGATCGACACAAAGTCTTTCTGGTTTGTTATTGATTGTTTCGAAATTGGTAAGCAAAATTTGCATCTCAAAGACGTGAATGGCGTGAAATTGGCGATAGAGTTAGTAGTTGCCATTATTCTTTTTTCATGAGTGAAATACCTCCAAAACCATTCGCAGTCTTTCTTAATATTACAACCTGAGTTGGGGGAAAAGAAAATAAAAACATTGCGTTTTCTTGCAGCTTGCATCATAAGAGTCATCAACAGATGCGGGCTTTCTCGTTAGCCCAGAAAAGAGAGTATGGTTTATCCTTTCCTTTTAAGTGACAATGGAACGAGATGAACGAACCTTCAATTAAGGTCAACCGTTTCACTGATCTTTCGCAGTTAAAATTCTAACCAGGATGTTTGCTTGTTGAACTGTGGGATGGATATCAGGAATACTTATCTTATTATTCTCTATGAAAAACAAAAAAGCGGAAAAATAATAAATTTATTAATTATCATTAATTTTGGCTATACTCATAAATATGTCGCCATAGTTATTTTGAAAAATCGGTATTATTACAAAGAAAAGGGAAAACTGGTTTCAATTTTGCCATATGTATTTGACTGCCTTGAATTGAAGAATCGTCAAATGATTTTAGTTTTTGTTGAACATATTTTCTACAAAAATCACGCTTTTGTATATAGTTTGATCTGATCTGCAGCTAAATACTTATGAAAATTTAAACAAATTTAAGCAAAAAAATATATTTTCATAAAGCTTTCAATTTGTGTTACAATTTCAGAATGTTGATTAATGTATAAGTTTTGAAGTATTTTATTATAAAATAAATGATCTCAACCTTCCAAATCTGTTCGCAACATATCCGTTTCGGAGAAGTTTGACTTGTAGTTCGATTTTATTCCAGTGGCCGCAAATGTTGACCGATTTTGATGATATAAGATTCATTGTGTAGGTAATTGGTTCTAGTTTCTAAATATTTCAAAATACAGTGAACTTTTTCTACCAGATTGTCTGAAGTTGGTTCCGAATGAAAACAAAAATCCCAAAAACAATTTTATTTTTAAGTAGCCTAGAATTTTCAATTGCTTTGTAGTATTTGAGTGCTTCTTTGTTTTTTATAATTGTTCAGAAAAAAATTATCCGACAATGTATAAATATGTGGGTTTTCGATGATAACTTTGATTTCCATCCCAGATTTTCCGATAGAAGAAAAATCTTATTTAAAACAAAGACATCCAATTTTCATAGTTTAGTTCTTAACTCGGTCTCTTAAAAACCTCAGTTCTCATATATATTTGAATGATGCTTAAGATGCTTTGAATCTGCACTTCGGGTCATTTTGACCCGAACGGCTTTGGAGGGTTAAGAAAATCTTAAGTAGGTACTTAAAACAAAAAAAAAATTAAAAAAATGCTGACATGATTTTATATGAATTTTTGTACAAAAAATTTCTTTTTCGTTTTTACTTCGAATTTTTAGCACAATTTCAATTGCTACTATATATTTACCGAAATTTGGTAAACATAAGCTCTGATAAAATATTCAGAACATAATTTTGTGAAGTTTTTTTTATAAAGTTAACAGTGGAATGTTCATTGAATGAGTATGAACTAAAGGTAAAGGTCTTATTGTAAATGAAATATCAGCTATACAGAAAATTAGAAATTAATTCAAAAGTACGGAATGTTGTTCAAGCTACTTTTGAAAATTATTCTTTGTGTATTTTCAACTTCGTTTTCATTTTCTTTTTAAAACAAACTATTACTACTTGAACTACAAAATATGGTTACAGGTTAGTTTTGAATCCTAATTATCATGTCATATTTTGACATTGATTTCCACCGGTTCGGATGATAATTTTTAATGCAATAAACGATGTTGAGAAAAAAAAACTCTAAAGATTTACTTCAGATCTATATAAATACTAGACAATGCAATGACAGAAACTATAAAAAGTGCTATTCAAAGCACGAAAGTATGATAAATTTATTATTTATTTATCAAATTAGCATGAATTAAAAAAAAAACAATAGTTAAACATATCCTCCACCTTTTATTACAGTGTGAGGTTGAACATTTCTATATTTTTGTTGGAAAACATTTCAATTTTCTTTTTTATTTTCTTTTATTATTTATAATAACAATTGCTTATTTTATAAAATTGACCAGACTGAAAACTATGTTTATTCAATTGAAGACAGAAGGGTTTTTTTTTCAACGATAAATTTTAATGAACAGCTAACAAAACAGAAAATAGACTTCTATCAAAAGATCCTTCCCCTTTTGATTTCCGTTTTGATCGAGTTATTTAGGGAATCTTCTCTAGAAATACAAATAAATATGTACATATGAAAGAATCTCACACAATTCGTTGTATTTTTTTTAGCCCCTTTAATGCTTAGTAATATTCTTAAACAACACTAACTAAAATTGCATTGCCTCGATAAAGCATGGATAAATTTGAGTTATAGATTTGTGAACTCTATTTTAGAGATTAAGGAAAATTGGCCCACGATAATTTTTTTTATTAGCGAAAATATGCAAAAGTTTTATGTTATCAGTTTTTTTTAACTAACGTTTGGAAAATCGCTGCTGTTTGTACAGTTTTGGAAGCTTTTAAGCCTGAATCAATCCCAAAAATTCTGCTGCATTTTAAAAATAATGTTTGATAGAAATTTTCCAAACGTAACAATTAAAAATTAACAAATTAAAATTAATAAATAAATTTAAACAAAAAAACGAACTTTGATGAACTTTGATGAATGATAACTCGCGTTAGACTGTTTCTTTACCAATTAAAAAAAATAATTCTACATAAATATCCTAAGAAATCACATGAAACTCAAAAATGGGAAGAAATGTTTTTGCATGTCTAACTTTTGTTTCATGGAACAACATTTGTTACGTATCAATAATTAAAAATCAGTGAAATTTTCCATGCAATACCTTTTCTTTTAATGTACCCACCATCGTACACTGTACACAATGTTTTCAGGAAAGAAAAATATAAAAATCATAAAGTGAGTAGATGCAAACTGAAAGAATTTTCACATTCTTGGAAATAAAATTTAGCTAAATGTGGATGATTTACGTTAAAAAATTATAGGGAAGTTTTGAACAATTAAAAATCAGATAAATAGACAAGACATAAAAATCAAATGAATTTGTGGAAAGTTAAAAAAATGCAACTAATGATTGCATAATTTAGTATCGCATTTTTTCGGTGGAAATATTAAATTTCATCGAAGCATCCATATGTTAAGTATCCATATGTCGAAAGATGATGCTTAACTATTAACTAACCGAGACCAAAATAACACTATTTGGTTTAGTTTAGTTTTTTTTTTCGAAATAACAAAAGGAGGCATCACTAAGGTTTCATTTATTATGATAGAGCATAAAAGAAGAGAAAAAATGATATCATAATTTGTTATTCAATTTTCTGTGATGGAAATCAGATTTAACCCTTTACTGCAAAGATGAGCAACCCGCGAGACCCTTTAGTGCGGCCCGCGAAGCTTTTTTCAAATTATCATGCCTTAACTTTTTTCTACAATGGATTGTTAGGAAAATTTATATGACTTGATCAAAATATGCACTTATCTGCATTTGCCCCACAATCATTGAGATAGTGAACTTTTTCTGGCTTTTCAAGTATTTATTATGTTCTGTTCAAGGCATAAATGCAATATTGTTTATTGGCATAACGTAATATTGGATTTTTCTTAGTTCAGGATACATTTTTCCTAATTATTTAACTCCCACCACTTTGAAAAGGAAAATCCATTAAAGTGAGGAAGAGGATCAAAGGATGAAAGGAATTTCGAAGACCGATAGTGAAGCCATTAATTTCGTGTCAAGCAAAAATAAGGTTTAAGGTATAATAAAAAATAAGCTCAGTAGATAATTTTCTATCTAATTCGGTAAAAAGGCTTGTTCTGTTAACATTCAAATACCTGCAAAATAAATTCATACCAAAACCTTGTGTAATATTATTAATTTCTGAATATTGACGAAAAAAACGAAAGTTTAATGGTAAAGCCGATGAACGTTTGTATTAAATCAGCCAGCATTAAAGTTACCGACAAAAATTACTTGTTCTTGATAAAAACAATAGATATCTGAAATTCTGTGATTCGACCCAAAAGTTAATTGACGATTATCTGTGATGCTTTTTTCAGAAATTTAATAGAAAATTTCTAACAACCATTGATAAATTGAGTAGTTTCACTCATAATATAGCTTAAGAAATCCTATCCCAATGATATATAAACAAGAGTGTTAATTAATATTAATTAAAAATTCTAGAACCAAGCATGTAATTTTAAAGATAGTTGCTTTAAAATTTGTGAAATTCAACATTTTTCTGTGATTTCGACAACCTTGCTCAACATCTCAATGCAATGATCCAATACAGAACTTCAATAATTGAAGTTCAATTTAAAAAACGAGGTTCTAACGCAAAGAAGACGGTTATTGACTATTGAAAAATTGAGAGAAAGTAAAAATGTATCTTTTTATATCGGGTATTTAAAAAGCCGTGTTAAATTTCTGTTTTTAAACACGTGAATTCGGTTTATGTTTCCTTTTTCAGATTTGTTTTCGCCAAAAATTTTTAGTTATAAAAAATGACGTGAAGCTCTGCTAAGTATTTAAAATGCGGCCCGTTAACAAAATTTTAAATATGAATTGGCTCGTTGGTTCAAAAGGTTGCTCACCCCTGCTCAACCCATACATGTCCTCGAAGTTTTTTTCACGTTATTTAACATAATTCACGAAGTACTTGTACTTTATATAATTTCAAAAAAAGCTAATGCTCCAAAAATTCAGTTAGTAATTATTAAATCTAAAATATATTTTAAATGTTTTAATCTTATTTCTTGTAATATTTAAACTTTTAAAGTTATTGAAAAAACAGTTTTGTTTTTTTTTCATAAATTGCTTAGTTATTTATATTTTTTCTTTCGTGGGATTCATAGCCCGTGTAGCAGAGGGTTCAAAGCTGTTCAAAATTGAATCCAACTGAAAACTAAAAGCAAATTTGTTGGTTACTGGTGTAGTGTGCGCATTTTTTAGTGTTGACTGTTCAGTCACTGCAAAAACAGGCATCATCAAGGTATCATTATGTTGAAAACTAAAGTTCCACTCAGGGGTGAGGGGGGGGTGATTTTCCAATTTTTAAAAATGAGTCAATATAAAGGAACGTAAATATCTGGAGGAAAAAACATTCATTTGAGTGAGCGAAAGGAGAAGGGAGGGGTTGGGGGGGGGGGGGTGGTTTTTCCCTTATTAGACAACCAGCGAATCTTATAATAACCACTGCGAAAAAATGTTGATATTTTTTTTATATGTAGGTGTACCTGGTATTTTAGAATTGGCACTTTAAGAGCTCTTTAAAAAATTTCTCGTTAATTTTTTTCAATGAAAATAATACACACACTTTGTTGAGAGATGAACACGTAGAGAAAAAATTCAAGTTATCTTCATTTTTTTCCTGACCTTCTAAATATTAGCGCTCTGGTATTTTATAATTTATCGGAAGCATTTTACTTTTCATCGATAAGCTCGATAAACAAATTAAGACACAAAACTTACGGGCATTGAATTCTTAATTAAGGTATTTTACTGAATCGAGATTTGGAAATTTAGTATTATAATTTTCAAATTTGGAAACACAATATATAAAATCAACACTTCAAATATAAATTAAGTAGAAAAAACCGATTATCAAAATCAGTTTCTAAGTTCTGGAACCGAATTTTATTTGATTTGCTCGTGAATTTAAAGTTTTCATTCAAAATTTTCAATTTTAATTGTATTACAACAAATAAATAACAAAGAAAAGTGATTAATCTTTGTTCATCTTCACATAATTACCAATATTTTAAATTATTTTGAATTTTAAAGAAAATTATGGAATGAAAGGTTAGTTCTGAATGTTAATACTCTTCTTTCGTGAACAGTCTCAATCACTTGCAATTGAAATAGCCAAGCTTTCAGATTAAGAATATCAAACCTTAAGCAAAATTTTTAATTAAAATTTCAATACTATTGTGTAGATGAGCTGAAAGCAGTATCGGTGACATAATTTCTCTAGATCTAGAAATTCAGGAGTGTTGGTTAAAAATCACTAAAATATCTTCTGACTGTTTTGCATGATAGAATGCCTTGTTGCCGAAAAAATAGTGGAATGATAAGGAAATAGTTTTAATTCACAAGGGAAATTTATATCTCTTTTTTTCTCCATTCTTATTTTCGGCATTGAGAAATTTCTAAACTTAGCAGTTCAGATTGAAATCGATCAATGATAATTAATGAAGTAACTTACCGGAACAACAAAAAATATGCTTAATCTTTTCATTATCCTTTATTCATTCAACGATGCTGGTCAGAGGGAAGAATGCTAAAAAGTAACAAATTCCCGAAAAAAAACCATACAGATTTCGCCTTGATAATCTTCGTATATTACAAAATGGGAAAAGATACTTACCTACTTCTATAATTTTTTCTTATGGTAAATTACTCACAGTGTTTATGAAAATTGATCATTAAGTTAATACCTTTTTTTTCTAATTTTTTTTTTTGATATTTTACACTTTTGCTAAAAAGTGTAAACATTTTTTCAATGAGCCTTGTATTTACAAAATTTATACCGAAAAAACAGCTGAATAAATAATACAAATTTGCATTTAGAGCTCATAAATTAGTTGAAATCAGTTTTCAAATTGTTTGCACTTCGGAAAATGTGAATTTTGTTTTCTTGTTTTATAGTTTTGAATGCAGATTTTGGGTTCTAGAGATGAATTTGAATCTCTATCTCCAACACCAATTCCTTAAACAGCTGATAAATGAATACTTTTTTGTTCCTTTTTGGCACTTCAAACTCATAGGAAACGCAAAAGTCAAAAAACGTAATCTCTTTCTTCGATTTATTGTTGCTGAAATCTTTTGAGAGGATTTTTTTAAATTTAAACTCTTACTATAAATATTTTATATTTGATTTCTGTTTGGCAGTATTTGTATTTTTTTCACACTCATCCATAATATGAATGTTTGATGTGATACATTTCAAAAGGAATTAAATAAAATCAGATCTAAAATTTAATTTTTTGTTTTTAAATTTCATGATATAGGTTATTAATTTTAAGTTTAAAATTCAAATTTGAATGGTGGATTAATTGAAGGTGAAAAATTCTCGCGAAAGAGAATCTTTACTGTGATTCAGAACCTGATTTTTTATTTTGCAATTGAAGGCAATAAATGTATGATGAAAGCAGAACAAATATTTTAAGTATTTCAGTGTTATAACCATTTTCACCCCCCTATATGACTTTTCCAAATTTTTCATTTCATTAAAATTCAAAACAAAATCAAGAATTCAGAAGCTCTGAATTTGAAGCAAATACTAAAATTTGTTGCGATTTGCTCGTGTTAATTGAGGCATATGAGGGAAATTAGTGACAATTTTAACAAAAAGTTGTCCCTACATTTTATTTATAGCAAATTCCAAGTCAACACTCAACAATATACGTTTGTTGAGTAACTTTTCAACAAAAGTTATTTGGTATAATTCAGTCCAGGGAATCCTAAGTTACAGCTGCTTGAGTTTGGTGGACCGACTTTTTTTCAATATTGAGCCTTTCAAGTGATAAATAAACTTTTTTGTTGAATAAACACCCCCACGGAGTGGAAAATTTTTAAAATTCGAAAGCACAGCTTCTAAGAAAAGTTCCAACTTGTTATAGAAATTCGAGCTTTTGCGGGTATTTTGTAACGGATTTTTGCCGCTTGGGGGGGGGGGGTGATCACCCCGATCACCCCCCCCCATAGGACCGCGCCTGGTTCCACTCCATATAAACCTCCTTTCTTCTGTTTAGCTTTTTCTTAGAGTTGAGTCGCTTTGGATGTTATGGCTCTCTCCCCTACGAATCTAGGGAAACGAATAAACTCGGCTCATAATATTATGACCATCTTTTGGACATGGGTTAATTAAACTTCTTTTAACATCCACCTTCATAAAATAAAAATGTGAAATTTCAAATAGTATCGTATTTTTGGAGCGTAAAAATTTTGAAAGCATATCGATGCCAAACTGTGGCAGTACGTAATACCCTAAAAATGGCATCATTATGCCCTCTAAACAATTTGTTGAAACGTTGGCTTAACGAGGAATCATTAGGGATTCAGTGAAACCTACATTTGGAACAATCGTGGTATCCGTGTATGAAAAGTTAGACCCAAATTTTGGCATTGTACCACCTTTATTCGAGCAAAATTATATCAAAGTTTGCAATCTAGGCTTGATAGCACAATTTGGTATAATTTTGCTATAAATGTCTGCTCGGGTATTAACTTTTGGTATTTTTCGGACAAAGAATTTCCATTGAATAACAAAGCGAACGTGATTTATTAACATTAAGTCCTGTTTAATATTAAACAGGGCTAAACCATATTACAATATTTATATTCATATTTAAACTGCAAGGAAATTGCACTTTTTTGAGCATTTTATACATTGATAAAATCTTAAAATGCAGTTATGGTTTGGAAATTAAATTTTATGTTGAAAAAGTAGTACGATAGGATAAGTTGAACAGCGCCTATTGTAGCAGGTTTTAATCAGTTTTCAAGTTTTAAAATTGTCAAAAATGGCTACACGAAGATATTTAGAATAACAGTTGCAACATTTAAGCAAATTCCAATGGCTGTAATAGTTTTTTTTCTATTTGAAAGGGAAAATCAAATATGCATCCTTCGAAATTTCATCCTTCATATATTCAAAACCATCTTTTGTCACTTGGAGTTGAAATATCTTGAGGAGGGGTTTGGGATATAAATAAATAAAGTTTCAGGAAATCTGAACAAACTGGACAAAAGCTTTCGCGCAAGAAATATGCATACAATCTACATTCCACAAAATCGAAAAGTCATGTTTTTGAAGATCGAAAATTTTAAAACATCACTAATCCAGAAGGTTTCAAGTATCATTTCGATACAGATTGACTTTCTTTTTTTCAATTGTATGATTTTTTGAAAAATTTATCATTTTTTTCAGTGAAACACCTTAAACTTTATTAAGCTTCCTTACCATGCCGCAGCTCGGGGCGTAGAAGATAGTCTTCAAGTTTTCTAAACCAACAACCATGAGATCGAATCCCGATCACGAATCTCGATCACGAACCCCTCTGAGGGTTGGTGTCTGTTCGCATTTGGATCATATTCTAGAAAGATGTACGCTTAGAGTATTTTAAAAGGAAACTTTTCGAGGAAACACCAGGTTTCATTAAGATCATGTACATATGTGTTTGTGTTCGTTTTTTTAATGTTGAGTTTTTGGCAAAAAAAACTAATAAAAGTTATTTAAAAGATTTATCTTATATGTCAATGCTACTGAGTAATTTGTAATTTAATGAATTTTTATGAAATGCTTCACATGCAATTATTACAAATTTAATTTAAATTCTGCATTTTTTTTCTTATTTTTTTTTTATTTTTATGAAATGCTTCTCATGCATATATTACAAATTTATTTTGAATTACGTTTTGAGCTCTGCATTTTTTTTAGATTTTTTTCTTTATTTTTTTGCCGCAAATCAATACTGAATCAATATTTGTAAAATATCAATACATTGACTCCGGTTTGAAGCTTAAACATCGATTCTAAAATCTGTATTAATATTGTGAGTCTAAACATTTTATCAGATTGTAACTTTAAGTTGAAATAAGCAATCAATAGTTTCATTTTTCAATATTCTCACAGGATGCAGATGAATATTTGACAAGCATGAATAATTTAGACTGCAGTTTGTAATTTTGATCTGCATCAAATTTCTTTAATGATAAGCATTTGATAGCTATGCTTATTTGAAACATGTTTATTAGTCATAATATGTCGGGGTCTGAGTAGTTTTGGTTCAAAACTCAACTTTCGAAAAAAATTCTTTTATGGATTGAAGGGAAAATGCAGATTTTGTTCTGAAATATTTTCGAAGAAGACAAATGAGAATAACAAACAGGAAAAGCCGGCCTCTGATAAGTAGCAAAAATGATTTAATACTTGATAAAAAAAACCGCAAAATCCTAGTTTGTATATGTTGCTAAAAGAAATTAAAGAAAATAGGTGAACAAAAATGCTTTTTCTGAAAATTTCTTATGATGACTAAATATAAGTAAGTTTATAAAAGTAGAGTAGAAAGTCTTGTAGTAAATAAGTGTTTTAATAATAAACCCAATGAAAGAGACCGACGTATTTAATGGATAATACTTTTTCTCCAGAGCTGTCAGCAAAAAATGTGAATTAGTTTTTTTTTCAACAAAACTCCAATGTAGAAATGAATACACCACTGCAGCATAAAGGTTAATAGCGAATTATTTCTCGATGATTCATAATCACTTCTAGGATTCTCCTGCTTTGAATTTAGACCATTTACAACTATTTTTACATGAACTTACTTTACTGGTCGAATAAAAAAAACCACTCCCTTGATTTTGTCTAAAAGTCAGCCATGTTGTTTTTAATCGCCAATTAATAAATTCTTCAAAAAATGTATGTTTAACAACTTTGTGGCAGTCCGTTAAAACTTTTTCGAGACAATTAGGATATGATTTGGTGGATTTGGTATGAGACCAAGCCAATCCGAAAACATTTTTGAATTTCTCATGCTCAAGATGATCACCAAAATCTTCCTTTAAAGTATTTATGAATTAACACGAAAAATGTCAGAAGGCTTACAGAAAGACAAATCTGTCTGATTTTTCAAAACAAAATATTGAATTTTCCCATACAAACCTAAGAGATAAGATTTACTCATGCAAACGTTAGTTTCAAATTCTGCTAAAAGTAAGGGATGCGTTTCGATTCAAATTGAATCTTTTTAGACTCCAGGGCCTGAGAAATTCGAACCAGCCTTGAAGGCTTATCTTATGAAGTTATGAGATGTTTGAATATTATATTTTATTTTTATTATTCCTTCATTAAAAACCAAAAACCTTATGGAACCTATTAATCCACCAAAGTAACATTCACAAAAACCAACAACGATTCCCACCGTACATCAACCAAAACATGCCAGTGTGCGCAGATGTACATATCTCATAATTTTAAGGCGGTGGTCTTTAAAATTTTCGTCTTAATCCAAAAACTAAAATGGGGTTACACCAGTGACCTACATATGGATGAGCCATCGACTGCCCACGATGAGCTGAAGGTTGCTACAAATCCGCTCAAGGTGCTTCCCAACAGTCAGCATCAGCCAATCCCAGACCAGGTGCAATTTTTATTTTGTATGTCTGTTCCTTTTGAGATGTGCATGCAACAAAATCATAACTTGTTCTTTTCAACATGTTTTACCAGAAGTGAATTGACTGTTAACATGATTGCTATCGAGAGATTGAAAAATGCAGGCTGATTATGATTATGGATGTTTGAAAAAAGGTGAAAATCTGAATCGAGAAATCACATTGCTTACTGGCGATCTCATGATTGCAATATGAACGTGACAAGGTGCGTGATCCTCGTGATTCTTTAAATGGTAGCTCTACATTATCTCAAAAACCCTCAAAGTGAATGGAACAAATATTTCAAACGCCCCCTGAACCTTGCTCGGGGTTTCCTCTCATCAATGGATCGTTGACCTATTCATTTAATCTGCGTTGCGCAAGGTTAAATTTGGTCCCTTCTGCTTGAAACTCCCTAAACTTGGGAAACCCGCGACAGATTGAAAGCAAGTGCTGCTTGAGGTCCTAAACATTATTATTTTTTCCCCCGCAAAGACGTCTCACCACCTCAACCTTCTTCCACGATTTCTGACAGAGTGTGAGATCTGGGATACAGATTTTACAGCATCCTGCAAGGGATGAAAAAAGTGTGGGAAAAAAACCTAATTTCGTTGCGTGGGTTCAAGAGGTGAGGAGTTGTTTTTTCTATCTTGATTTTTTTCTCCCATTTCTTTCGTTCCAATTTTTTGGAGATCGTGGCGTGACGATGACAATATTTACTCTCGGAAGTCGTCCTTTACCGCGATGATGTAACTCGGTGGCAGCAACAAACCAGATCCAGATGGTGGAGTTCCTTTCAATTTGAACCAAACCAAAAGGATACTTCGCGGTTCACAGATGAGTCCTCGGAATTGGACGGTGAGATTTTTTTCCCAGGCTTCGCGGTCGCCCCCTGGATGATGAGAAGTGTCGCGGTAAGGACTCGGTTTTTTTTCTCTCATTCATAAAATTTATATGCCCTCAAATCGACGGATATGGAAAGTAAGTTTGGACTTCCTGTGGGAGACCTTTGGATGGATAAATGAACGATGGGAAGAAAAAACTTTGGAAGTTGGTTGCGTCCGGCTGTTCAGCTGTTGTTTTGGTTAGCTCAATTTAAGCTGGGTCTATTTAAATGCGGGAGACTTAAAATTTATAAACAAATCCGTGACATCCTGACTGCTGGGCTGGCTGGTCCGGTCGGAAGTTGTGATGGGTGACAGATGGAGCATGTGGTATAAAATTATTACTACCACCAAATGGAACCAAAGATTTTCTTGATTTCCTGGAAAAAACATACTTTACTGACACGAGCAAATAACCATTGACTTTTATGGAATCAATTGAAAATTTACAAAATAAAATTGAAGAATTTTTTTTCAAAAAGTTTGTGAAACTTCTTTGATAAAGTAAAGTAAATAGTAAAGTAACAAATAGAGCAACAATTTTGAAAATCTTAAACTTGTAGAGTATTTTTTTTCAAACATCATGTGTACTTTCCATCTCACTGTTCATACCAATTGGTAAACCATTAGAATTGATATGGTAAATATGGCACATTTTTATCACCAGGCATAACACACGACAAAATATGCCCAATTTCGAAAAGCCAAAAAATCAACTGGGGATATCATTCGGGAACAGGATAACTCTTTATTGTTGTTTTGGTTTTTCGAAGATAGACGTAGTATGTTGTAGATGACGTTTTTTTTTATTTAAAAAAAATTATTAATCCAAAAAATATATACAAACACTGCCGGCCAAAAGTTTGAGATCACCTGCTAAAAACATGCAAATTTTGATCGTTCATATCTAAGCCGTTTGTTCCAAATTTAAGAATGTACTTTTAATTAATAAAATAGACACTTAAGTTATCGTCCAAAAGATTGGAATCACCCCTTAGCTTGGTGTATCGGTCAAAAGTTTGGGATCATTCTTTTAAAAACATGAACAATTATCTCGTTCATATCTTTCTCATCTAACAGCGTATTGCAGATCTGAAGGGTTCATTGGGAAGCTTAGGGATTGTTGTTTTTTTCATAAATTCATCCAAAAATTATATTTTAAAGTGATAGCAAAAGTTTCGGGCCATCGAGAAGTCAGAGCACATCGTGAAAATAGATTAAGAAGATAATCGGTTCTAGGTGACTACCCTGGGGCACACCGGAGAAGGCAGAGAACTCGTGGTATAAATGGCGTCTGTTTGAGGTTTAGCAGCAAAACTTTCATGCACCTAGGAGGTGAAGGTCAACAGGTTAGTTGTAGTGGAGCGTTTGGGCATAAATCCGTGCTGATCGATTGAAAAATATTGCTTACAGTCCGAAAATTGGATCCAAAACGACTAATTCGAACAGCTTTGAGATTGTCATAATGCGGAAATTTCTCTATAGTTGTTGATATCTCTTCGAATCCCTTTTTTAAGGACCGGAAACAAACATGTAAGCTTCTTTCCACAGTGAAGGTGACTCTGTTAAGAGAATCTTGAAAGATGAGTCACATAGTCCAGTCGACGCAGTTCTTTTGTAAACTAGGGTGTCCGCTAATTCTCGGAAGTCGAACGCTTTGGCACGTGGCAGTCGATTACGTAATTACAGATATGCGAAAAGGTTTTGGCCGCAGCATTTGAATTTAATAGATTGCGTTCAGATTCCCAGTCGGTGGTGACCAGAATATGGGAGATGACATCAAAATCCGCTTTCTAGAAGTCGAGATAGAACGATGCTGATTTTTCGACAGAAGCATACAATCCAGTGACCTCGAGCGAGACCAGTAAAACTGGATGATGCTGGACTGCCTTAACAAACGGAGCAAGATTTGGCAATCAATGTTCGGAACACGAGACCCATTGCTAGCAAAGCACGCTGCCGTTTTCGTTTGTAACTCTGATAATTTGACGCAAGGTTGCCGTACTCAGGGAGTCTAGTACATATGATGTTCAAAGGCGCCGAGAATGTAGAGCGTACAGGAAACGGGTACAAAAAGCTACTTTGGTTAGGGCACCACTTCATGGCGCATATTGAAGTCACCAATGACGAAAATAACGCTTTCGGGGGCGCAGAGAGAGCTCACTTTGAATATGCAGCAAGAAAATGAATCCGCCAAGAGGACATCTGGCGTGCTATCAGGGGGCAGGTACAGCACGCATACGTAGAGATTTCGGATGCCAAGATAGATGTCAAACGCGCCCTCTGCGACGGAGGCTGCGGGGATATGACATGAACTTCTCCACACTTGAACTCGTAGGGGGAAGAGTATTCACGTCGCGGAGTACTCTCGGGTAGCGTGGTCTCACGTCGCCGTCAGATGAGCCCCTCGAGTCAGGTAGGATGACATCACCGTCTGGATTCATATGAGTCGCAAGCGTTAAAGACCCGTACGTGTGCTGTGACAGGCGCGAGTCTTGGATAAGCTGCTCTCGATTCGGTACACGACGGGCAAAAAGCCTAGGGTTGCCAGCCAAAAGGGAGGACGAAGACCGGAGTAGTGTGCTTCCGATCCTAGCAGTGAAGCATACAAAGATAAGACTCTACCTACCTTCTGCGTATGCCGACCTGTTAGGTACGTCGCGAACGTTGTGTAGGATACCTCCACCGCCGCGAAGTATCTGAGTAGAGCATGCCTACGAGGGAACCAGCGGGGATAAGAGCTGACCTTCTTCGCAGTCGAACTCGTAGGGGGAAGAGTATTTATTTACGCCGCGAAATACTCTCAGGTAGAATGACTTCACGTACGTCGGCGAGTGAATCACTCGAGTCGGTGTAGGATGAAGTCTTCGCCGGGAATAATCCGAGTAGTTTTTCGTAAAGCCCCGGACGTGTGCTGTGAAAGGCGCGAGTCTAGGATAAACTGCTCTCGATTCGGCACACGGACGGGCAAAGAAGTGAGGGCCTCGAGCCAAACCAAGCGGAGCCAAGATCTCGAGTCGTTAGAGGAGAGATCATTGGTCTCTTGCAGTGGTCTCAAACAGAGGCGGAGCGCACGCTAGTCGTGCAAACCAAGCGAGCCCCGAGCTACGAGTATGTAAAAGCCGGACCTCGAGTCGTCAGAGGAGAGGTCTCTAGGCTTGAATCGTAGCAAGAGGCAGGGTGTATATGCTGGAGTTTTGACTTGAAACTAAGTTAGCTGATGAGCGCTTAAGCGCAGACTTGGTCTCCCATCTCGGGTACAGCCTTCGATGCAGGTCCTGATGAGAATTATGACCAGAGGCCCCAGGTGGCGAGCAGATAATCTGCTAGATAAGAGTTTATACCCCCGACATTCTGATAGTGATTGAATCATAAAATTCCATCGCAGGAATGGGAAGAACCATCAGGCGGAAGAAAACGGTCAGGAAGGCCATACCTGCTTGAGTTCACAGGCTGGAGAACCCTTAGGCCACAGACGAACTCAGAGCTGGGACGACTGAAGACGTTGACGGGAATCAGCGCGACCAAGTCGAAGGGAATAGGGGTCTCCGTTGTACCTGATACGTTGCGTTCCAGTGATGGAGGCCCCATGCCTGTTGAGTTTGCAAGCGGAGCATGCTGATAGGCGTCAATGATAGAAGCAGAACTTTTTTTTATTAGTTGTTAACCCAGGTGGTAAATCCAATTTACGGATTGCATTCCAAGGCGCGGCGAGCCACCGCGTCCCCCCAGTTTGCTACTCTGGGTCCATGGGTGCAATTGGACGACTCATGATACAATGCTAAGGAACACTGTACCCCCTACGCCATAAAGTCCACCTGGGGCCACTGACCTTTGTACCCACCTCGAACTGTTTGACACACTTTACTTCAATAGTGGGAGGTCAATTCGCGCTAGTGCGCTCCAAGGCAATACTCGTTTCCGAATCCTCTATCAGCAATACCTCATTCTAACACAACTCGATGCGCAACCCCTCCTCTGACGAGTTAGGACCCGACATCTCATCGTGTGAATGAGGTCCCCACGCAGCGCAACTACTAACTTTGTGATTCCAGTCCAAGATCCAGAAGCACAAAGCGAGTTGTCGACGACACTTTCTCTGTTCAAACACGCGGTTAGGAGGGGTAAGCCCCCTAAGCCACGTGTAGGACTCAGACTCCACCGAACTCACAAATAGTGTTGACTTAAGTCACCACTCAGCGCAACTACCCGATCTCCAAGTCGGGCGCATGACCACCCGAAGCGCAAATCGAGCTATAGAACGCCCTCATAAGGTCACACTCGCGGTTCGGGCGCAACAATTCCCGAAACGCGTGTCGAACCCTGACACCTCCGGCAAAATGTGCCTCTCGGACACTGACGTGTAAACACGTCTCTAAGTGATCGGCCTACCATTGGCCACACCTTTGCGCATCTACTCATTTTATTTATTTATTTCACCAAACATCGTAGGCTACATATATATTCTTAAAACTAGAAGTACAATCTTAATATTACTTCAAATACTACAATATTAGGTTCTTAAGTGCCTGTCGCCGTAAAAAGCACTTTTTAGCTGCTGTTTAGACATAGTAAAATCTATGTTCTGGTAGTTTTTATTATAATTCTGCATAAGACAATTGATTGGACTATTTTTACCATAATCAGTTCGAGCAGAGGTTAAAATAAACAGATTTCTGGTTCTCAACTGGCGACTCGGACAATAAAAGTTTAACTTATTTAGTAGATAAGTAGATTGAACACGCTGATTAATTATGTCGTTTACAAAGGAGATTGCAGCAAATTCTCTTCTAACACTTAATGGTTCAATATTTATTAGTAAACAGCGTGATTCGTAGCTTGGTAATTGGCTCTGTGACCATCCTAGATTTCGTAAAGCAAATAGAACAAATTGTTTCTGAATGGATTCTAAACGGTTTTTATGAGAAATTTGAAAGGGGGACCACACAACGCTGCAGTATTCAAGTATGGATCGGACATAAGCTGTGTACAATGTTTTTAATGTATATGGGTCTTGAAAATTATAACTAAAACGTTTTATAAAGCCAAGCATACTATTTGATTTTTGAATTACTGAGTTATAGTGATCTACAAAAGTAAGTTTTGAGTCCAATATAATACCTAGATCTCTTATCTTATTGATTCTCTCCACAGGCTCATTTCCTAATGTGACAATTTCATATGACGGATATTTTTTCCTTGTAAATACAATATGTGAACATTTTTTCACGTTTAGTTCAAGAAGACTTTTACTGCACCATTTGTAAAAAATATTTATTTCATTTTGAAACACCCTGAAATCTTCTTCGTTGTTGACTATCATATAAAGCTTCATATCGTCTGCGTATATAAGCACGTTTAGCTGGTTCAGTAAATAAGTAATGTCATTGACGTATAAGATAAATAATAAGGGACCGAGATGGGAGCCTTGAGGCACACCAGATGTAACGGAGATGCTTTTCGAAAGTGAACCATTGAATCTAACAATTTGTGTACGGTTTGTCAAATACGACTCAATCCATTTCAGCAGTTGTGTACTGAATCCGTTTTTATGTAGTTTAAAAATTAACAAAGGGATGTCGATTCTATCAAAAGCTTTACTGAAGTCCGTGTATAGAGCCTGAACGGAATTTCCTTGATCCATAGAGTGGATATTATAAGAAACGAATTCAAGTAAATTAGTCGCTGTAGATCGTCCTTTAACAAATCCATGTTGCTTTTCAGTTATGAGTGTTTTTATTTGATTATATATTTTTTGATTCACTATTGCTTCAAAAAGTTTCGGTATGCACGATAAGATTGCTATACCCCGGTAATTTTTAATGTCGGACTTTTTCCCCGACTTGAAAATAGGTACAAGAAAAGATTCTTTCCATACTTGAGGAAAAACACCGGATTTCAACGATGAGTTGAACAATAGAAACAAGGGCACACTTAGTTCATTTACAAGATTTTTTAAAAGTAATGGAGGAATTCCATCAGGCCCGGGCCCTTTGGAGCTATCCAGGGAGCAAATTGATTTGTGTATTTCCTCAAGGGTGATTGAATCTACCACAGTCAATGATGCTGAGTCGGAAAAATAATCGAAAAACGCAGTGTCGCGATCGGCTTCCGAAAAACTGGTGTAAACGCTTTGGAAGAAATTGGCAAACAAATTACATATTTCATGGGAATTATTACCGTTAGCGCTGTCCAAGTGCATACGAGATGGAAAATTATTACTTTTCAATTTGGAACTTACATACTTGAAGAAGCTTCTTGGGTTAGATTTAATGTTTTCCTCTGTTTTCCTATTATATTCTTCGAAGGAGGTATTAAGGCATATGGCTAGTTTGTTGCATGCTTCTTGATATTCTAAACTATTAGCTAGCGATGGTGTCTTTTTCCAGTTTTTATGCGCTTTCTGCTTTTTATTTCTAAGATGCTTTAGCTCTTTTGAAAACCATGGCGGATTTCTGTTATTATTCGTTCGTCGCTTTATTTTTATTGGGACATATTTACTCAAGATATTACCAAGAATGTTATAAAAAATAGCTACCTGATTGACAGTTTGGTTTTCGCTTTGAAATGATGATTGCCAATTAACTGATTGTAATTTAGTTTTAATCATTGTGTAATTTGCATGGAAAAAGTCAAGGGTCTCCTCATATTCGTATTCTGGTATTCCTTTGTTGTCAGAACATATAATTGAAAATTCGATAGCTGTATGAAATATCTCATTTTTCCAAATTGGATTAGTAGCTTCCAAAATACAAAAGTCATCAGTCAAGTTTGAAAACAGTAAATCGAGATAGCGATTGCAGGCATTTTTCACATGATTTACACTGCCGGCCAAAAGTTTGGGATCACCCACTAAAAAACATGCAAATTTTGATCGTTCATATCTCAGCCGTCTTAGGACATATTGAAAATCTTCTGATCTCATTTGAAAGATAATGAGCAATAGCTATCTCGGAGGTATTTTGCCCAAATATAATGTTTTAGTTTTGAACTTAAAACTTAACCTAAAGTTATAACATTTTCAAAAAATCGCACTCAATATTCAAAGCCGATCATCTCGGGATAGGGTGGACCAAATCTCAAAATTTGAATGGCATTAGAATCCCTATTCTTTACTTCTCAAAATACAATCAAAAAAATTTGAGAAAAAAATCAAGAATGTATTTTTAATTTATAAAATAGACACTTGAGTTATCGTCCAAAAGTTTGGGATCACCCCTTTGTATGGTGAGATTGGGATCATTCTTATAAAAACATGCAAATTTATTTTATTCATATCTTTCTCATCTAACATCGTATTGCAGATCTGAAGGGTTCATTTGGAAGCTTAGGAATTGTTGTTTTTTAATAAATTCATTCAAAAATTATATTTTAAGGTGAGAACTATAAAAAAAATCTGGGAACTTTCAAAAAAACAATTAATTTTAGGTGATTTTTTTATGGTTATCACTTCAAAATATAATTTTTGAATGAATTTATTAAAAAACAACAATTCCTTAACTTCCAAATGAACCCTTCAGATCTGCAATACGATGTTAGATGAGAAAGATATGAATAAAATAAATTTGCATGTTTTTATAAGAATGATCCCAATCTCACCATACAAAGGGGTGATCCCAAACTTTTGGACGATAACTCAAGTGTCTATTTTATAAATTAAAAATACATTCTTGATTTTTTTCTCAAATTTTTTTGATTGTGTTTTGAGAAGTAAAGAATAGGGATTCTAATGCCACTCAAATTTTGAGATTTGGTCCACCCTATCCCGAGATGATCGGCTTTGAATATTGAGTGCGATTTTTTGAAAATGTTATAACTTTAGGTTAAGTTTTAAGTTCAAAACTAAAACATTATATTTGGGCAAAATACCTCCGAGATAGCTATTGCTCATTATCTTTCAAATAAGATCAGAAGATTTTCAATATGTCCTAAGACGGCTGAGATATGAACGATCAAAATTTGCATGTTTTTTAGTGGGTGATCCCAAACTTTTGGCCGGCAGTGTATTTGATTAAGACATAAGGTAGAAAGATTGTCGAAAAGGAATTGTAATGTTTCATTATCTCCAAAAATCGGTAAAAGGATTGCTTCATTATCTTCATCGGGTAAAAATTGTAGATTCGATTGATTAAAATCGCCATACAGGTGAATTTTGAATTCGGGTTGGAAGCTTTTGAATAGTTCTGTTATGCTCAGTAGAAACTTTTGGAAATAATCTTTACTGGCATATTCTGGAGGAAAGTAGATCGATCCAAAAATATGAGTTTCCTTGAAGATTTGAGCTTTTGCCCACACCTGCTCAAATTCTTTGTGCTTAGTTATTTCAATGAGCTCAGAATCGAAAGCAGAGCTTATTGCTACTACAACGCCTCCGCCTGATTTCTTGTCGGACAAATTGAAATTTCGGTCATCTCTGTAGACATTGTAACGCGATCCAAAAATTTCCTCGCTTTTTATACTATCATCCCAGCTTGTTTCGGTTCCTAAAATGATAGTATAATTACTTGCTACTAAATTTTTATGAATTGTGTTTAGTTTAGATGCGCTTCGCATTCTGTTAAAGTTTTGGCAATATGCCACAATTTCTTTATTATTGATAACTGGGTGATCGCACGAACGAATGGTAACATGATCCGCTTGGTTCATAAATATAGAGGAGCTAGTGCTTACATAGGCACGCGTCGGTTCGGCAGAAAATATGGGTTGTTATACATTACCGGGTTGAAATATAATGCCGATGGGTCGTGGTGACAGCACGGTGCAACTAGAGGTGCGGTGAATGGCTGATTGAAGGTAGCGTATGGATGAGCAGGTGGCACTGTCGTCATCGTGTTACTGTTCTGGTATGTTGATGAGTTCGGAAGGTGTGGAGAGACCGGGGGTGGCGCAGGAATATTTGAAGGCCTTTTTCGATGCCTTAGCACATTTGGTGAAGCAGAACTAGGACCGGGGTTCAATGTTTCTCCCCGTTGGAAGTTGATGAAGGTCGGGATCTTCGCTTTCGGAGTTGATTTTCTATTAAACGCGACTTTTGCGGCAGCCAGTAGCTCTTTATCAGTAGTGGCTCTTGCTTTTGATGAATATTTTACGGGGGATTGTTTTCGTGACTGCTTCTGTTGTTTTCTTGATAGGAACATTTCTTTTTGTCTTTGTTGATGCTGCTGTTTTTTATGCTGTTTTCGCCTGGCTTTTTCCGCGGCCTTGACTTGAGCCGCACGCTTCCGTTTCCTCTCGTCGTATTCTTCCCAGTACTGTTGAGGTTTCCAAAGCATTTTGTTTCCGATTCGTCTCCAGCCGCTAGACGAAGTAGATGGATTTACCCTTGACGACGAAGCAATTTCCTCGGCTAGAGTTGGTCCTGAGTCGTGTTGATGATCGGCCGGTTTGGCTTTCACAGCGTCGTGAATGGACCGTAATTCATCAATAAGGTCCTCGTTTACGCCAGGATTCCTCACTGTAGCTCTTAACGCGTTCAGTTCCACCGCGATTGACTGGAGCGTAGGAGTGAGCTCCTGTTCAAAATTTATATAGCAGCTACGGTGTTGTTCCCCGATTTCCAGTCTTAGACTATCAAGATCCGCTTGAATGTCTATTGGTGATTGACTAGCTGCTAATATTGTTGATACTGCCTGGCTGAAGTCAGCTTTCAACGAACGACTATCCTCGTTGCAGGACTGGACAATTTCATTTATTGTCGCCGTGTTTGACAGTTCCAATTTTTTAAGCGATGACAGCTCTTTTTTCAGACCGTTTATTTGATTTGAGAGCGTATCTATACCCTCAATCAAGGTCTCCAGGCATGAAAATTTCACTAATTGTGAACTAATTCTCTCCTGGGAGCTGTTTTGGAGTTTCAGTTGCTCCATTATTTCATTCTGTCGAGACATTAATCTCGACAGATCTATCTGGTCCTTAATTGAATGCTGACAGTCATAGCAGACTGGCAGCATAAATCGCCTTATAGACTCCTCGCAATTCCGCTGCACTCCGATACAGGCGGCGTGGAATCTTCGATGACAGGGACCCGTACACGTCCAAAGGTGGACGCCATCGATAACATCGCAGGTTGGAATTTGACACTTTGGCATTTTTTTTCCTCGTACAGTTAACACGGCACAAAAAAGGTAATAAAACAAACGTTGGCACTTTGATATACGCGGCGGCTTTAGGGAACACTAATTAATTTGAATTGACGGCGGTGCGCGAAAATACGTCTGTACTGTACGGGTCTGTTGCGAATCGGGTCTATACCCACCGAAGCACAAAACGAGTTGGCGATCGCTCTCCCTCCAGTCACGTCCGCATATCAGGGCCATGACCCCCCGAAAGCGTGTTGGACCATCACGCACACACCCAAGTATTGGTACCTAAGTACCCGGGTGCACCACTTCTTCCGCGCGGGTTTGGCAGACCCGTCGACAGCCTCTAGTGGATTTGGTGTAGTTCTCTTGGCCGTACATCTGCAATACGCCGGACTTGCAGACACGTTTCCACTCTGCACCACGGGGAGGTGGAACTACGTCGCAGAGCGATAGAAGCAGAACTACTTAAGGACCGTTGTAGGGATCTGTCAATTGGTAAAAATTTATCACAAAGAGGCGATCTGGAGAGCCTCGTCACCAAAGTCGAACTCAGGGCCGGGACGACTGAAGACGTTGGCAGGAATCAGCGCGACTGAGTCGAAGGGCTCTGAGGTCTCCTTATAAGTGCTTAAACCGCTGCGCCCTGGGGTAGAAACCCATGACGACGAAGATGATTGACTCGAGGATCCCATGAAATTGTAGCAAGCACATGAGGCCATGAGGAACTCGTTGTCGAGAACGATGAACTTTTAATGTCAGCAATCATTGGTGTGGGATAACCAGTGATGTAAAACTTCCGGAGGTTAAAGATAGGGTAAGCGAGGTCACTGGAGGTAACATGACAGCAGGTGTCGACGGGTTTTTTGATCCAAGATCCTCAAACTCTCTGAACCGAATTCCAGCAGCCAAGTTCTTAAATGAAATGGACCTAAGCGTGTTTACGTCGACATCCTTTCGTACCACTAGGTGAACTTTGGCTGATTCGAACTGGAGACATTCCGAGACCAGGGAATTCAGAAGTCGTTATCCTTCGATAGAATTTGTCGATCAAAACACCCGTGAGAGAGATTTTCATCCGCAAGCACACTATGCACTAGCACTTATGAATTTCAATTTTGCTCTTGATAAAATGGGCAATCCGATTCAAATTTATAGTATCTTTTGATGTTAAGGATACATTTTCGTTCACGAGCAAGAGAAAATTTCTCACTATTTTGCATGAAGCCAAGGGTGCGGAGAGTCAGAATGGACGCAAATTGATAGAAAAAGAACTCTCTGTGCGTTTATTCTCTTGCTTGCTTTTGTCGGGGAATATTCTCAGACTAGAACTGACTGAGAGAAAACAATTTCGGGCGAGTTATCTTGATCGTCATTGGAAATGTATGATAAGTTATCGCGTTCGCTAAGTATTAAACAACTGATAAACCAGTTATCACTATCAGTTCTACTCGATTTACTTCCCTGTTCGAGACGAGCTCTTTGATGGAGTATTTTATAGCCTAACGTGATATACCCAAAAAAAATCTCCCTAAGCGTAACAGTGAGATTTAACGGTGACTTTTTAAAACCCCTAACAGGAGGCTTGAGTGGGAGGTTCAATTCGTCGTGCTTTTTATGTGCATTCAAAAATCCCGCTCCTTCATTCAAATAACTCAATGTAATAATTGTAATAATGATCCTTAGATTTGTTACTGAATCAGAAATAATGAATTTATGTCCTCAGTAAACATTTTAGTTAGTGGATTCTAATAATGGAATGTAAATTGTTATTCAGAATTTCAATTCGGCATTCCAGATTAGTATCTACATCCCGAAGAGTTGTTTTGAACCTTCACGAGAGAGATGGGAAACGTAAATAAATAATAATACAAATTTCATTAGGATAAGTATTTATAATGAAAAAGAAGTTATTAAGGAATAAAAATCCATTCCGTTTGGCAATTGAAATTTCAGATTTGAAGCATTAATGTCCTTTTTTGATCATTTAAAAAAAAAAATAAGCTAACCGCTGAGCTAAAAAGAAAACTTCATGAATTGATTGTAAATTGTAAATTGTAAAAAATATTAAAATGAATAATTTAAAGGAGATTATAGCAAAAAACTCCGTTTTTTGTTTTGGACGAATATTTTAGGTAAGAACTCTATGCCTGTATGCCTTCTGGATTTTAAACAATCTTTAAATTATATCATTGGATGAGAACCATTTTTTAAGTTTCTTACGTTAGTAGAGACCAGCCGTTTAACTCTGTATTTATTGAAGGAAGCTTTAATTATAATTTTAGTTTAGTAGTAATTCTGGTCTTGTAGAAAATTAGGCCTAATTTTCTTTTTTTTTATGTTTGTTCAAGAAATTAATATCATAAATTGTAAAAAGATATACAGGTTCCGTGCTAAACCCAATTCCACTCGGATACCTTTTCTAAAAAAAATCCCACACTTCTCGAACACTGTGCCGAGTATCAGATCTTCGGTCTGATGTCCTCAATAGCATCCTGTTAGATATCGCAAGTTCAGAAATCAAAACCACACCGCCAAAGATCGTTCCCTAGAATTATCCCATCATCAAATCGATATAAACGATTCCGCTGAAATACTTTTCAGCTTCCTTGCACTTGTAACTCAAATCAGACTGGAAAGCAAAAAAAGCAAACAGGCAAAGTGCACCAGATTTGAAGATTGCTTCTTTGACCGACATTCTTTCGATCATTCAGAAATCTTATGACGATGATGCATTTTTCAATTTTGCTACCGCAGCACGCCCCCTTCCTTACCTTTATCCTTCATAAGGAAACTCCAGATGAAGTAGCGAAAGTAGGAAGCAGAAACTATACGCCCACGCATTGCGACACAAGTTTCTCGAGAAAAAAAAAACTCAAAACCACACAGCGAAATTTACGACCCTACAAAGTCTCTAACGCATCATCTCGTAGTAAGGTTGCAGCTTCCTAACCTTGTGAGGGAGAAAAAAAGTGTGGGAAAATTGTTCATTTTCTGGTGGTTGCGTTGCGGCTTCAAGGAGGATCAGCTTTCTCGGGTGTGACAAACGTTTTACAAATCGGGAAAGGAAACACATGTTTTCACAAACTTGTCGTTTTGTGGGATTCCAATGAGGTTGTCAAACTGGAGCAGTTTGTTGGTAATGAGTTTTTTTTTGTTCGGGTTTATTCCTTCTTTTACTTTTGGGAAAAACAAGAAACCGTAAAATTAGGACATCCTTCCTTAAATGTTTTACAAACCACAAATCTGGGAAAAAATGAGGAGGACATCCTATTTGTTAACTGGGCCTTATGAGGTGGGTAAGGAATTTTGGAAAAAAAGTAACGAAAATGTAAAGTTCAATGACTCCATTTTAAGGATTTCGATCTAGTACCATTTGAGTTAAGAAAAATTTAATAACGACATTTTAAAATACATGTACTTTAAATTATTCAAAAAAAAAAAATAAAGACTGTTTGAAAAGAATGCAAACTGGCCAATCATCCCAAATAAAATTAAATTAAGTGGAGAGTGGACGTCAGGTTGAAAAAAAAACACCTTTTTACTGATCTTATATTCTTTAAAAAAAAAACTTTCGAATATTTATAAAACGATTAAGATAATTTTACATGAAAAAACTCATGACTTTAACTCGTTCAATTAAAGTCTTGCTGTCGCTAAAAAGTGTTAAAGGAGTTAACCGAAAAAAGAGCCATCCTTTCGGTGGTCGTGTGCCGCTATCGATTTTTTCGACCAAAATGCGCCTCACTTTTTTCCTGTTTCATATATCTGTGTGTTTACTTTCCGGTTGTGGCTCGGCACACGCTTTTTCGGATGCTGCTGCTGGTCGGTCGAAAAGAGTAAAAACGGTTTTTTTCGTTCCTGAATACCCAAAAAAAATTCGAACCCGACTAAAAAGTGAATCTGAAGCAAGTCTTGTCCGTCGTCGGTCGCACTTTTTTGGTTGCACTTTTTTGCTTGCTGTTTGCTCCCGGGCGGGTAGGAAGAGACAAGAAAACTTTTGGTTTGGGAAGTGAGACTTGAAAAAAGGAGAAAAAAGGAAAATTGAACCCGATAGGACGCGTGTGCAAAACCTGGGAAAGCGTGTGGCCGAAGCAAGTTGCATCCGTTTTTGGTTAGACCGACGATTTTTTTTCTCATTGAAACGGTCATCAGAATGATCAGCATCATATTCTGTCAATAAATTTCAGATTGCACTTATACTTAAGGACGATGACATGCTTCTTGTAGTACAAACAAAATACTTCTTACAATTGTTGAATGCATATCAAAAGCAAATCTTGACTTCTGTAACACAGATTTTCAAAATGCACTTTTATATGTGGTCCAAAAAAATTCAGTGCTGGATTAAATTGGTTTCAGTTAAATAATATCCAAAACATAGTCGCATAAAATATATTCTCTGGCGGGCCTAAACAGCAATATATTTTACGTGAGCTTTCATTACGTCGTATGGAACACTTAAGAATTCACAGAAAACTGCTGCAAAAGTTATCTAAAAAGCTTTAAAATAATAAACCGACTGAAATTACTTAAAAATATCATGAAAGTATTTTTGATCGATAACTTTTTTATATACCTCTCAAGCATATTTGGCATCATATTTGAAAAAAAAATGCTTTTTGGTTAACATGAAACCATTAAATTTCACTTCTAAGCTCGAAATCATAAGGATCCGGAGCCGAATTGATATCTTTAATCTCAATGTTGAAGTTACAATTACGCCCATGCCCATTTTTTTAAAATAAGACTCTCGTTTTGATTACATTAAACTTGTGTCGAAGGTAGACATTTTGCTGCATATGTGTCGCATGGAAGAGAATTGTTAAATACAACGTTCAAATTATGACACCCTCTGAACTCAAGTAAATTTAAAGTTCATTTTTGATTTAAAAAAATAATTGCATGACAATGTTGAAACACTTTGTTGTAACGAGATCGAATTTTAATTGTTTCCGATTTCCTGTGAATTCCAAAATAAAATTTTGACGAAGTTTGTTTTGGTTTACGGATCATTTCAGCGGGAGGAGATGGCTTTTGTGTTCTGTATAGGAATATGCGATGCGCTGCCGAGTTTGGTTGATGGTTTGGCATGAATAAGAGAGGGATGCAGTCTAAATTTGTTGACTTTGTTTTTCGCTTCAATTGGCTATGGTTCCCAAACGAGCAAGTGAGATGCAAATTATTTCTGTCAGGGAGAAGCAAGCGAAAGTTTGTCTTAAGTGTATTCAATGAAGTTTTGCCTAAATAGGTCGAAACAAGTAGAAATGGATTGACAGTGCATCACCTGTCTCTTTCTAATTGACTTCGACCGATTTCTTCCAGATCGAAACGAATCCTCCTGCTGAACTGGATCAGTTTTGACTAGTTTCAACAACTTGCTTCATTGAACTACGACCATTAGTTTCGACCAAAACATTGACTCATTGAACAGCTACCAGTTGACAGAAACCAGTTGAAACCGTTTTTATCTACGATTGAACGAAGCTTATATAAACAAATTCGTGTAACCCGAGGTTGTATTAGTGAGGTGCGTGTTTTTAGTGACTTCCAATTTTAGAAATACTAAAAGGGCCACAATTTGGAGCGGGGCCACATTAAGAAGCATTACAATCAAAAGTTTTAAAAGATTTATGTAAAACAATCCACAGTTCTCAACCAAGCCAAGTTTTAATACATTCCAGGAAAGTAATCATATTTGTCGAAGGGCTTTCAAATGTGCGCATTACAAGAAGGCAACAATCTTGGAAAAACTAGTCAACCTTGTCTTAGAGGCCAACATCGGGTACATTTACCCCACTACTTATACCCAGCAAACATTTATGAAGGTATAACACAGGAACAACAGAATTATTCAAACAAATATATCAGATGAAAAGATTGTATTAAACTTACCAAAATAGCATATACCTACAAAATTGGAGGCGATATATCTGCAATGACAAGATTCCAACGATTCGATTTTCCCACAAAAAGCAAAATAAACGAAAAAAAATTTCCCTGACCGAGATTTGAACTCCAGTCCTCCGAGTTGGCTGTCCGATATCTTACCACGATGCCAACTCATCAACTGATATGATCCACGCTATAGCTCTATGGGTGAGATTCTCTTTTTATGAAAGGAGACCGGAAAGAGTGTTAATTGAAGGACCGCCCATTTATCGTAAATCAGCTCACTCAAATCGTAAATGTTGAATTAGCATTTCTATAACGATTTGATGTTAGCTGGGTATGCTTGTCATAAGGAACCACCACTTATGTTTACATACCAAATCGCACACCATGCAACATTCCTTTGCTAGTGATACTGACTTATTTCTATTTCTGACTATTTCAAAATTCTTTTGTAGTATTCAGGAACAAGATTTTGCTAGTGAAACCTGAAGAGTATCAAACTAACATTCCTTCAGTTTTTTCCCATTAACTAGTAGGACGTGGCCGGCACCGTTATTAATCATTCAAAAAACGGAGAGTATCAATTTTGTGCATTTAGATTATACTGATAATCCCAAGCATCATTCTTTGGAGGACTTGTGATATTGCACAGTTGGCAAGTCAGTTGCTTCCTGGGCCGATATTCGTGAGTTCGAGCCCAAAAGTAAACATAGATCACAGTTGTACCGGATAAGTTTTTCAATGACTGCCCGTCAACTGCATCGTTGATATAAGTCGCCAATGACAGAAAGATGATAAAACGACTTAAATCGAAACAAAAAAAATATCATTCTTTTGGATTTTGTGCAAAATTGATGACCTCGATTAATCACGGAGTAGCAACCATTGGCGACGTAGGTCTTGTCTTGCTTAGCCACGCCAGCGATCAAGAAACTCGAAATGTATAAATTGAGACAATTGTAACAAAGTTCCAATAGAATGAATATTATGAAAATAAAACCTGTTAATGAAGCATTTCGAGTTGAATGATTTAAGATGGATATGAGTAGTCAATCAAGCTAAGCTTAGCAAACTTATAGCAATTACCGCCCACATGCAACGCTTCAAAAACAAACAAATAGTGATAAAATCAAAAAAAATCCAATGTTAATCTATTTAACGAAAATAGAACTATCGTTTTAAGTCGATTTGAGGTAAAATATGCTCTATCTAGGAAACCTTTATGCACTCAGGGCACAGTTATGCTTAGTTCTCTAACAGGCGTCGAATTTAATAGGTTATATTTTTTTTATTTAATATGTGAGACTTGTGATAATAGGTTAGGTTAGGGCAGACGAAATGAAAATAATTTAGCTGTAATAAATATGAAAAAGTGGCGTTTTGTTGGTTGGCTGATCCTTCACTTCGAGCGAAAAATCACGATAAAATGGATCGCAGTAAGCTATGGAAAACATCAGGAATCAGGCAGATGCTGAATAAATTTGGTGCGAGCGTTCCAATGTATTTTATTTATTTCCCCTTTTCTATAATACTTCTTAAAAACAGCGCCAATTCTCAAGTGGTGAGTATCGGAATTTTCTTCTAATAATGTGAGTCGCTGTTTGAGTTAATCAAGCTTGTATTGAACGTTTGAAACAGCGCTTCTATTTTTTCTCATTTGGGTTGAATGGTAGAACTTTTATCATTCTATGAAAATTGATGTATTTTTTAAATGTTTATCGAATATCGATTAAACTTCAACTCCTTTGCTATATTTCTTCATGTAAATTTTGGAAATTTCAGTGATTTTTTTTTTCCTGTTGGGGAGAGAGTCCACTGCGACCATTAAGTTGATCTATTGTGGTATTACCCCGCGTTATTAGTTTTACTTTGCTATGCTACTTGACACACCTGCACTATTGGTTGAAGTTGCAGTTGTTTACCGGTAGCACTACGAGCACACACATACATAGCTAGGTAGGATCTCCAAGTGCAATCTAAGTTCCCTTGAAAAGATCCATCCACATGCATGTGCTGCATCATTGAGGCGTACAATTCCAAGGTATACCCGGCTAGCATTTCACTGATGCTAAAACCGTCAACCTTCATCATACTCAGGGTTACTGATAATCGCTTCGTTTGCTTCAAAATTTTCAATCGTTACGACGCAACCACAGTAACGACGCTGTTAAGCATCGACTCGCGAACGAATCAAAACATGCAACATAAGAACGCCGTCTTAGTGCACCATGTACTATGAATTTTCGTTCTGTTTGTGTTGCCTAGCGTTCCTTGTTGATTTTCTCCTTCCGATTTTCAGTCATTGTTTACTCCAGCAATCATTCGCTTTGCTGCTGAATGAACTCGTTTGTGAGTTGATTCGGCGCGAGTTGATGACGATGCTGTTGATTCATGCCCAAAATCAGACCTTTAAGGGAGAATGCTACTAGGGATCAATTCCTGGGATAAAGACTAAGACCGACATTTAATAAAACAATTAACACAGCTTGAGAGGAAAATAAGGCAATTTTGGCATAAATTGGTTTTTGGGCATCTCTTGCGTTCCAAGAATTAACTCGTTTTTCTTCATGAAGCGTTCGCGGCGAAGCATGATCGTCAGCGAGTCGAGTAGATGTCGAAGAATTCGACGCCGTCTACGCGCAATGTTTTCATTAGAAGCGAATGATGATTGTTTGATGGTTACCGATAGTAACTCAAAAAATAACGGATCACTAAAGAGGGGAAGAAAAACAAACTAGGTTTTCGTCGTTCGATGCTGAAAAGCGTCGTTTCTAAAGAAAACAGACTTTCTATGTTGAGGAGTAAACTCGTTGGTGACTAGGATCGGGGTGAAAAACCATTCTGAGCGAAGATCAGCAACCTTGCATCATACTATGTGTGCCAGGTTATGTCACGACCGGGATTCGATCTCATGATCATTGGCTTAGAAAACAAGTATGCTATCCTCTAGGCCACGATCTGCTAGCGAATTTCAGTGATAAAATATCTCAGAATATTTTCATTATTTTTTCAAGTTTACTGTTTATTTGAGCATTTCAATATTAATCTCGGTATTGTTACAGTATTCATTATATTTCACAACTAATTCAGGACATAATTATGAGTCCAAACAGGTCGAAGCACAATGTCTATTGCGAAAATTATCATAAATTATCGATTAGCTGTGTTTTCCTCATTGCTAAGCCAAACAATGTAATGTTTTCCTTGAGAACTAACTGAACACTCAAATCAATCATTTTTTTTTAATTTAAAATTAACAATCATGAAGTTGTTTCATTATGATTACGATTAACAGTTTATTATGATTACGTTGTTTCATTATGATTACGATTAACAGTTTATTGAAAGAAATTCAATTATTTTGAAAGTACATATGATTTCATAGTTTTGAAATACATGAGTTTACGTGTAAATTGTATTATTTTATTAACCGGTATTTACCATATTTCACATAATGTCATTCTATTTATCTATTTTATATTAATTGTATATCATATTTATTTTTTTTTTGTTTATCATTATATTTCTTTGCATCTGGGGATAACCCAAGGAAATTATTGCAAGCGTAGTAGATTGCCAACCATTGTAGGTTTGTAAGGGTTGAATGCCTTCCCTCGACGAACCATCGGCCATGGAAGCCCGAGAAGTCAATTTGAAGGCCAAGCCACACAGACATATGCTGGACCTTGCTACCGATAGGGGAACTATACATACATACATAAATATATATATTTTTTATTTAACCCTTTAATGCATAGTGTTGTTTTAAAACAACACTAATTAAATCAAATTTATCTCTACAACGCATTGATATTCACGGAACATTCCTTCACTAAAGTTGTGCTAGAGATTACAGGAAATCAGTTCAGGATGTTGTTGGAACTGATTTTACAATCATATGTGAGTTATTTAAGAAGGTATACTTAAAAGTTGACTTTTCTCACTGTTGTTTTAAAACAACATTATGCATTGAAGGGTTAATATGTCTTTATTTGTATCTGTTTATACAAAAGCCCCTCGACCCGTCATCTCATACTGTCAACTACTACACCGCACTACACCAGCTCACCACTAAGGTGAGCTACTACCCAGAGGACCCGGACTCAAAGGGTCGTCCACTAGCAGCAGAAGTAGTAGGCGACAGTACCCGACGATTTTGGCGCGATCATCCGAAGCAGTTGACCCTCGGCTGGAATCGTCAAACCACCGCTCGGCATCGGAATTGAAGTTCTAGTTATATAAGTTAGCATGTAAAGTCAAATAAAGTGAACTAAGAAATATTAGTTTATATATAAGTTTCAATAAACTAGTTGTTTCCTATTGTAATTGTGCCGAGTGTGTTCAGTGAGGCCTCAGGATTCTGGAAAAGCCAAATTTACCCCGAAAATCCGCCAACAACCACAAGTTCTGATACTTTCTTCAAAAACGAACCAGTCGGTTCTCCATCAGTCTCAATTCATAATCACATTTATATAACATTATTACATTAAATTAGGTGTTCAGCTCAATAATGAACTGTTCAGAGCCCTATAGATTACTAATCACTTACATTTATTTATTCGACTTAAATTTTTTAAGCACAATTAAGTATTTTTATGTAGGAGAACATCCTGTAATGTAGAAAAAAATTATAAACCTAAACCTATAAACTATCCAAAAATTAAACTAATTATAGAGAGAACGAATCTCTGCGATAGAAGACTGCATCGATTTACCTCTGAAAATGGAGATGATTGTTTTGCTATCTCTTCGATCAATTCACATCAGGAAGATCAGTAGTAAAAATATTGTATAAAATTGGCCCAAGTATACTGCCCTGAGGGACACCCGCTCTAATGGGTGTCCTTTCAGAGCAAGAATTTTGATAGCTTACTTGTAAGGTTCGGCTAGTCAAGTAATTTTGAATACTTTTGGTGAGATATACGGGAAAATCAAATCAAGCTAATTTAGCTATTAAACCTTTGTGCAAAACACTGTCAAAAGCTTTTTCAATATCGAGAAAAGCAACACCAGTTGAATAACCTTCAGATTTGCTAGCGTTAATCATATTAGTTACACTCAAAAGTTGATGTGTACTAGCTAAATGACGAAAGCCAAATTGTTCATCAGGGAAAATAGAATTCTGATTAATGTGAATCATCATTCTATTCAAAATAACTCTCTCAAATTGTTAACTTAAAGCAGGAAGCAAACTAATTGGTCGATAACATGAAGGCTCTGAGGCACTTTTTCCAGGTTTCACAATTGGAGTTACATTGACATTTTTCCATTTATTGGGAAAATAAGCCAAGTAAAAACATTTATTGAAGATTTTAACTAAAAAAATTTAAAGTGCTTTCAGGCAACTTTTTAATAAGAAAAAAGAAAATCTCATCTTCCCCCGGAGCTTTCATATTTTTAAATTTTTTAAAAACCAATTTAAGTTCATCAATATTTGTCTCACAGGAACTTTCAAATACATTTTGCTTAGAAAGAATATCCCCAAATTCAAGGGAAATTTGAGCATCAATTGGACTAACAACGTTTAAATTAAAATCATGAGAAGAATCAAACTGTTGGGCTGATTTTTGAGCTTTTTCTGCATTAGTTAAAAGAAGTTTATCCCCATCTTTCAAAGTAGGAATTGGCTTCTGGGGCTTTTTCAGAATTTTAGTTAATTTCCAAAATGGCTTTGAGTGGGGTTTTATGTCCTCTGCTGCTTTTGCAAAATTTTCGTTACGAATAAAATTTAAACGACGAGAGATCAACTCTTTTTAAAGTCGCAATAAATTAATTTCAAATAAGGATCCCTAGTTCGTTGATTTTGGCGTCGACGAATGTTTTTCAGTCGTATCAAAAACTGAAGATCATCATCGATCAAAGGTTGATTAAATTTATGTTTAACTTTAGGTATTGAAGCGGCTTTAGCATTGACTATTGAAGTTGTCAAATTTTCTACAGCCAAATCAATATCTTCTATTGAATTCAGTGGAACGTTTACATCTAAATTACGTTCAATAAAATTCTTATATCGCTCCCAGTCAGCTTTTTGAAAGTTAAAAGTTGATTTTTAAGGGATTTTAATGGGACTTTGGGATAAAGAGAAAGTTACTGGAAGGTGGTCTGAATCAAAAAAGTTGGAGTCTCTGGAGAATTGGATCGTAACCCTTCATCGATCATCGTAGATGAAGGGGTGGTTACTAGAAGTAAAACAAAGATGCAACGGTTGCGTAACAGCGGAGAATTTCAGAGAAACTTCAAACGTGGTTGGTAGCAAAAGTGATTTTTCGAAGTTGATTTAAATTTAAAACAAATGTAAAAAGAAATGAATATGACTGTAGTTTGAAAAGTGGATTGAAGTTCTGAAAATTAATGGATAATTTTTGTTTACACATTTTGAAAATCAAAAACATGAATATTATTGTTTTAGTAACATGATATGTAAAAACACGATTCTTTATTTTAAATAAAAAACATAAAAAAAAAAAAAAAAAAAAAAAAAAAAAAAAAAAAAAAAAAAAATCGAGGTCCGCATGAGTAACTAATTGACTACAATGCTCGCCTAAATCCGTTAGAACGAATCAATTGTGGAGGGATTACTAATTGAAGAGAAACAAGTATGCCCATTAGGATATTCAACAGTATAATAACCTGCAGAGCAGTCATTGAATAAAATATCCCCATTAGAATTCGATTAAATATTATTCCAAGATCGGTGTTTTGCATTAAAGTCACCAATAATAAAAAATTAAAACTTATTTCTGGTAAGTTTTTGTATATCTCCCTTCAAAAAAATTTTCTGTTCACCGCTACATTAAATGGGCAAATAGGCGGCAATAATTACATTTTTTTCCATTCACATTTTTTATTCAATTCCAATTGTTTCTATGACATTTGTATTGGAAGAAGGAGGAAGTCTAAACTTAAAACGACTATTGATGACAATAGCTACAACCCCACCTTGTCGATCAAGTCGATCATTTCGCAAAATTTTAAAGTTATTGTCTGGCTTTAAAAAAGTTTCAGTGATGGCAGCAATATGTATGTTTGAAGTTTTCAAAAATAAAATGAAATCATCTTGGTTAGCCTGCAAAGATCTAGCGTTCCAATTCATAATATTTAAACACGTATTTGGATCCATGAGGGAATCGCGAAGTCATAGTAATTTTGTTAGCATAATTAAAAGAAGTTTAAAAAGCTTCAAACATTGAATTTGCTTTCGACATAAGTTGCATCATTTCCATTAAATTTTGTTGCAAAAATTTCAATTTTTCCTCAGTAATCTAACTCAAATATACAAAATTGTAAGGATTAGAAAATGAAGGAGAGGAACAGGTATTTTAATTTCGGGGAATGCCTGATGTGTTTAGTCACCCTATGCTATGTCAATTTTGTCAAACAGATCAAACAAAAAATACAATACATTCACATTCGATTGCAATTCAAACCTTTTAATACCAGTTTAAGTTTTCATCATTAAGAATCGCATGAATGGAATTAATCATATCAACAATCAGAATGACTTCTACAAAAACTTACTATTTACTTATAATGCCGATGATTTCTGCGTGACAGAGTGACCTACTCTTCTATGGAATAGTCATGTGCTCAAACTTCATTTGATTGAGTATTCTATTTTTAACATATCTAAAAGCGCCATCCAATTTCCTTTTTATTCCAAAAGATTTAACATGATACAATATGTTTCTCAACGAACAAAAATCGGAATCTTTAACACAATCGTCAAATTCATACTGCTGTTCTGTAACTTATCGTAAAAAAATCGTTGAATAGTGAAGATCGCTAGGTTTGATCAACTGCTGCCAGGAATTGCATTGCCATTAAAATCCAAAAGAAATCATGATTTGAATATCTTTTTTCGCCTAAATACGACGAACACTTGACACTAGAACTTTATGAAAAATCATATTCAGAGTTGTGAAATATATCTGTGACCATTTAGGAAACAAGCTTCAACAACCACATGTAAATAACTGAAATTCGAACCATCACACTCCAAATAAGAAACCTGCTCACTCCAAATTACCATCTGTGCAAAACTTCCACCTAAGATGGAAGAAAAACAACGCCGCAAACAAAATTTTCTCATTTCCATCGATTCAGTTCCCTTTTCGGCTGGTAAAATTTATCCCCACAAATTCAACCTGCAAGAAACCCTTTTCCTATCGGCAAAGATCGCCCCCGCACACGGCTTTGAACCGGACATATCATTTCGCTAAGGTTGGCTTGATTTATGAAAGTTTTTTTTCCCTTTCAACTTCTCCCACGCACCGGGGATTTTTTTCTTCCATTGTACATCATATTCCTTTAATTTATCAACCAAAACGTTGTGGTTTGAAGAAATTCATCTTACGTTTTGTTCACGCATATTTTCCCTAAAACATCCTTTCGAAAAGTACTCGAAACAAAGTGAGGAAAAATTTCTTTTTTCCCCTCCGCGCGTCGTTTGAAATTGTTGCATTGGAATGGAAAAATCCGTCGGCCTTAAAGTTGAAGCGAAACATGTGGTTGGTTATGCATCCGAAAAATGTTTCTTTCAACTTCGACCAGAAAGGTCGTCGCACTTTGCTCGTCCCGAGTTCTATCCTGTCTTGGGTGTTTGTTTTTCTGAACTAATTTCCGAAAGATCCCTATCGGATCGATCCGTGGTTTGTGATGTGTGGAATCTCCGTGGGAGAGATAACCTTTTTTCCTTCTCCTCTTCTATATGGACCAATTTATTCTGTCCTGAATGAGCAACGTCTTTGTGGCCTACATTTAGATTTACAATCGGATGCGTCTGCATTTATGAGTGAATATGCGCTTCTTTTCCGAAAATTTATGTCTGCGCAATGGGACTTTGTGGGAGAGATAGCGAGTGTCCCGAACCAAACCACATGTGCATCTCCAGACACTTTAATGTGCATCCCGAAAAATGGTGATGAAGTTTCCCACAAACTCAATAATCTGGAATGGGTTTTATGTACATCTGTAAGCAGGTCTCAAGGCTGGCACCTGTTACATGTTTGGGCGTTTTAAGTGTGACACTTATTTATCATCGAACATTTATGTTGAATTATATTATGACTGGTTTCGTGTTTACCAAATTCGAACGTTCCTCTTTATCAGCTCTTGTTAGCATTTTTAAAATGGTTGAACCATTTTATGTACTTCACAATATTCATTCCTTTATTCTAATTATATTTGTTATAAGTTGTTATCGATAGAAGATTATTCCACCTATAAAAACTATTGGTTCTTATTTTTCCAGATCTCGAGGAAGATATTTCTTTTTTTTTCGGATTTATCTAAAATATTATTTAGAAAAATCTAAACGGGTAACTCAAATTTAGTGAATCTAATTGATGATTTAAATAATAAAACAATATTTCAAATATTTCGTCTTTCAAAGAAAATTTCGAAATCAAAAGCCCGGTTTCGGTCAGGTATTTAGGTAAAACTTTCCAACTTTTCCAGGCCTGGAAGCTTTCTTAAGAAAGATCAGGAAACCTATTCTTAACATCCTGAGAAAAAAAATGGATGTTCAAGTTGAATAAAATCCATCTATTAAAAATGCTTCCAAATCAGTATGAATTGAGCCGATGGAAAAACAAAGCGTTCGGTAAAAGCAATAACGAAAGTGACAAAAAAGTACAAAAATGACAAAATGACAAAAATGACAAAAATGACAAAAATGACAAAAATGACAAAAATGACAAAAATGACAAAAATGACAAAAATGACAAAAATGACAAAAATGACAAAAATGACAAAAATGACAAAAATGACAAAAATGACAAAAATGACAAAAATGACAAAAATGACAAAAATGACAAGACAAAATGACAAAAATGACAAAAACATGACAAAAATGACAAAAAAAATGACAAATGACAAAAATGACAAAAATTACAAAAATGACAAAAATGACAAAATTGACAAAAATGACAAAATGACAAAAATGACAAAAATGACAAAAATGACAAAAAATGACAAAAATGACAAAAATGACAAAAATGACAAAATGACAAAAATGACAAAAATGACAATGACAAAAATGACAAAAATGACAAAAATGACAAAAAATTACAAAATGACAAAAATGACAAAACGACAAAAATGACAAAAATGACAAAATGACAAAAATGACAAAAATGACAAAAATGACAAAAATGACAAAAATGACAAAAATGACAAAATGACAAAAATGACAAAATGACAAAATGACAAAAATGACAAAAATGACAAAAATGACAAAAATGACAAAAATGACAAAAATGACAAAAATGACAAATGACAAAAATGACAAAAATGACAAAAATGACAAAATGACAAAACAATGACAAAATACAATGACAAAAATGACAAAACTGACAAAAATGACAAAAATGACAAAATGACAAAATTGACAAAAATGACAAAAATGACAAAAATGACAAAAATGACAAAAATGACAAAAATGACAAAAATGACAAAAATGACAAAATGACAAAATGACAAAAATGACAAAAATGACAAAAATGACAAAATGACAAAATGACAAAAATGACAAAAATGACAAAAATGACAAAAATGACAAAAATGACAAAAATGACAAAAATGACAAAAATGACAAAAATGACAAAAATGACAAAAATGACAAAAATGACAAAATGACAAAAATGACAAAAATGACAAAAATGACAAAAATGACAAAAATGACAAAAATGACAAAAATGACAAAAATGACAAGAAATGACAAAAATGACAAAAATGACAAAAATGACAAAAATGACAAAATGACAAAAATGACAAAAATGACAAAAATGACAAAATGACAAAATGACAAAAATGACAAAAATGACAAAAAAGACAAAAATGACAAAAAGTGACAAAAATGACAAAAATGACAAATGACAAAATGACAAAAATGACAAAAATGACAAAAATGACAAAAATGACAAAAGACAAAAATGACAAAAATGACAAAAATGACAAAAATGACAAAAATGACAAAATGACAAAAATGACAAAAATGACAAAAATGACAAAAATGACAAAAATGACAAAAATGACAAAAATGACAAAAATGAAAAAATGACAAAAATGACAAAAATGACAAAAATGACAAAAATGACAAAAATGACAAAAATGACAAAAATGACAAAAATGACAAAAATGACAAAAATGACAAAAATGAAAAAATGACAAAAATGACAAAAATGACAAAAATGACAAAAATGACAAAAATGACAAAATGACAAAATGACAAAAATGACAAAAATGACAAAAATGACAATGACAAAAATGACAAAAATGACAAAAATGACAAAAATGACAAAAATGACAAAAATGACAAAAATGACAACAAAAAATGACAAAAATGACAAAATGACAAAAATGACAAAAATGACAAAAATGACAAAAATGACAAAAATGACAAAAATGACAAAAATGACAAAAATGACAAAATGACAAAAATGACAAAAATGACAAAAATGACAAAAATGACAAAAATGACAAAAATGACAAAATGACAAAAATGACAAAAATGACAAAAATGACAAAAATGACAAAAATGACGCAAAAATGACAAAAATGACAAAAATGACACAATGACAAAATGACAAAAATGACAAAAATGACAAAAATGACAAAAATGACAAAAATGACAAAAATGACAAAAATGACAAAAATGACAAAAATGACAAAAATGACAAAAATGACAAAAATGACAAAAATGACAAAAATGACAAAAATGACAAAAATGACAAAAATGACAAAAATGACAAAAATGACAAAAATGACAAAAATGACAAAAATGACAAAAATGACAAAAATGACAAAAATGACAAATGACAAAAATGACAAAAATGACAAAAATGACAAAAATGACAAAAATGACAAAAATGACAAAAATGACAAAAATGACAAAAATGACAAAAATGACAAAAATGACAAAAATGACAAAAATGACAAAAATGACAAAAATGACAAAATGACAAAAATGACAAAAATGACAAAAATGACAAAAATGACAAAAATGACAAAAATGACAAAAATGACAAAAATGACAAAAATGACAAAAATTACAAAATGACAAAAATGACAAAAATGACAAAAATGACAAAAATGACAAAATGACAAAAATGACAAAAATGACAAAAATGACAAAATGACAAAATGACAAAAATGACAAAAATGACAAAAAATGACAAAAATGACAAAAATGACAAAAATGACAAAATGACAAAATGACAAAAATGACAAAAATGACAAAAATGACAAAAATGACAAAAAATGACAAAATGACAAAATGACAAAAATGACAAAAATGACAAAAATGACAAAATGACAAAAATGACAAAAATGACAAAATGACAAAATGACAAAAATGACAAAAATGACAAAATGACAAAAATGACAAAAATGACAAAAATGACAAAAATGACAAAAATGACAAAATGACAAAATGACAAAAATGACAAAAATGACAAAAATGACAAAAATGACAAAAATGACAAAAATGACAAAAATGACAAAAATGACAAAAATGACAAAAATGACAAAAAATGACAAAAATGACAAAAATGACAAAATGACAAAAATGACAAAAATGACAAAAATGACAAAAATGACAAAAATGACAAAATGACAAAAATGACAAAAATGACAAAAATGACAAAAATGACAAAAATGACAAAAATGACAAAAAATGACAAAAATGACAAAAATGACAAAAATGACAAAAATGACAAAAATGACAAAAAATGACAAAAATGACAAAAATGACAAAAATGACAAAAATGACAAAAATGACAAAAATGACAAAAATGACAAAAATGACAAAAATGACAAAATGACAAAAATGACAAAAATGACAAAAATGACAAAAATGACAAAAATGACAAAAATGACAAAAATGACAAAATGACAAATACAAAAATGACAAAAATGACAAAAATGACAAAATGACAAAAATGACAAAAATGACAAAAAATGACAAAAATGACAAAAATGACAAAATGACAAAATGACAAAAATCGACAAAATGACAAAAATGACAAAAATGACAAAAATGACAAAAATGACAAAAATGACAAAAATGACAAAAATGACAAAAAATGACAAAAATGACAAAAATGAACAAAAATGACAAAAATGACAAAAATGACAAAAATGACAAAAATGACAAAAATGACAAAAATGACAAAAATGACAAAATGACAAAAATGACAAGACAATGACAAAAAATGACAAAAATGACAAAAATGACAAAATGACAAAATGACAAAAATGACAAAAATGACAAAAATGACAAAAATGACAAAAATGACAAAAATGACAAAAATGACAAAAAT